>NC_091342.1:4847537-4850037 GCF_038502225.1 Cherax quadricarinatus | reverse complement strand
AAAATTGGATATCAAATTGGGGAGGAGGTATGGAAGAAGTAAGATGTTTTCAGATACTTGGGAGTTGGCGTGTCGGCGGATGGATTTATGAAGGATGAGGTTAATCATAGAATTGATGAGGAAAAAAGGTGAGTGGTGCGTTTAAGAATTATGTGGGAGTCAAAAGCGTTATCTATGGAGCAAAGAAGGAATGTATGAAGTACTAGTAGTACCAACCTCTTATATGGGTGTGAAGCAGATTATTAAATGCAGCAGCGAGGGAGGCGGTTGGGCAGCGGAGATGTCCTGTTTAAAGAGCAATGTGTAGTGTAAATATTAATGCAGAAAATTCAGTGTGGAAATTAGGAGAAGGTGTGGAGTTAATAAAGTATTAGTCAGAGGGCAGAAGAGGGGGTTGTTGAGGGTGGTTTGGTCATTTAGAGAGAATGGATCACAGTAGAATGACATGGAAACTTATATAAATCTATAGGGGAAGGAAGGCGGGAGTAGGGGGTGCGTCCTCGAAAGGGTTGGAGAGAGGGAGTAAAGGAGGTTTTGTGGGTAAGGGGCTTTGGACTTCCAGCAAAGCGTGCGTGGCGTGTTAGATAGGAGTGAATGAGAGCGAAGATGGTACTTGGGACCTGGCGATCTGTTGGAGTGTGAGCAGGGGTAATGTTAGTGAAGGATTCAAGGGGGAGGCAGTTGTTTATATAGTGGACTTGAGTCCTGGAAATGGGAAGTACAAATGCCTGCACTTCAAAAGGAGGGTTTGGGATATTGGCAGTTTGGAGGATATATTGTGTATCTTCCATATGTTTATGCTTCTAGACTGTTGTATTCTCTGAAGACACCTCTGCAAAAACAGTGATAATGTCCGAGTGTGGTAGAGGAAGTGTTGAATGATGATGAAAGTATTTTCTTTGATTTTCTTTCTTTTTGGGTCACCTGCCTCAGTGGGAGGCGGCCGACTTATTGAAAAAAAAAAAAAAAAAAAAAAAAAAATTTATATATATATATATATATATTTTTATATATATATATATATAAATAAATATATAAATGTTAAGGAAGAAACAGAGGCAGTAATTTCATGCACTGGTCAGGGAGGTATACCATCTTTTAGGGTGAGAAGAGCAGAATGTAAGTGTGGGGAGTGCGTGAGGCATTACGTAAAATGAGGAGTAAAGCAGCTGGAACGATGGGATCCTTGACAAAAATAAATGTTAAAAGCAGGGGATATAGTGTTGGAGTGGTTGGTACTTTGTTTTGTAAATGTATGAAAGAAGAGGAATTACCTAGGGATTGGCAGAGAGCATGTATAGTCCTTTATATAAAGGAAGGGGACAAAAGAGACTGTAAAAATTATAGAGGAATAAACACTGGGTATACCACGGGAAAATTATGCGGTAGGGTTATAATTGGAAAGAAGAATTAGAGGTAAGACAGAATGTAGGATTGCGGATGAGCAAGGAGGTTTCAGAGTGGGTAGGGGATGTGTAGATCAAGTGTTTACATTGAAGCATATATGTGAACAGTATTTAGATAAAGGTAGGGAAGTTTTTATTGCATTTATGGATTTAGAAAAGGCATATGATAGAGTGGATAGAGGAGCAATGTGGGGAGATGTTGCAAGTATATGGAATAGGTGGTAAGTTATTAAATGCTGTAAAGAGTTTTTATGAGGATAGTGAGGCTCAGGTTAGGGTGTGTAGAAGAGAGGGAGACTACTTCCCGGTAAAAGTAGGTCTTAGACAGGGATGTGTAATGTCACCATGGTTGTTTAATATATTTATAGATAGGGTTGTAAAGGAAGTAAATGCTAGGGTGTTCGGGAGAGGGGTGGGATTAAATTTTGGGGAATCAAATTCAAAATGGGAACTGACACAGTTACCTTTTTGCTGATGATACTGTGCTTATGGGAGATTCTAAAGAAAAATTGCAAAGGTTAGTGGATGAGTTTGGGAATGTGTGTAAAGGTAGAAAGTTGAAAGTGAACATAGAAAAGAGTAAGGTGATGAGGGTGTCAAATGATTTAGATAAAGAAAAATTGGATATCAAATTGGGGAGGAGGAGTATGGAAGAAGTGAATGTTTTCAGATACTTGGGAGTTGACGTGTCGGCGGATGGATTTATGAAGGATGAGGTTAATCATAGAATTGATGAGGGAAAAAAGGTGAGTGGTGCGTTGAGGTATATGTGGAGTCAAAAAACGTTATCTATGGAGGCAAAGAAGGGAATGTATGAAAGTATAGTAGTACCAACACTCTTATATGGGTGTGAAGCTTGGGTGGTAAATGCAGCAGCGAGGAGACGGTTGGAGGCAGCGGAGATGTCCTGTTTAAGGGCAATGTGTGGTGTAAATATTATGCAGAAAATTCGGAGTGTGGAAATTAGGAGAAGGTGTGGAGTTAATAAAAGTATTAGTCAGAGGGCAGAAGAGGGGTTGTTGAGGAGGTTTGGTCATTTAGAGAGAATGGATCAAGTAGAATGACATGGAAAGCATATAAATCTATAGGGGAAG
>NC_091342.1:4822537-4837537 GCF_038502225.1 Cherax quadricarinatus | reverse complement strand
GAACGAAATCTTATCTTAAGGTGGCTCCCCCCACTTTGAAGGATATATGCCTACTGGCTCATACCAGGCAGGTTAAATTTACCCCAAAAAAAAAAATTTCTCCTCTTTTCTCTCTCTGCAGCGCTGTATAGCCCTTGTGGCTTAGCGCTTCTTTTTGATTATAATAATAATAATCTTTTCTCTCTCTTCCTTACTGACATCCCACTTTTATACTCCCTTCAATGTAAGAATAAAGGAATACTGCAGTAGGCTTACTGAACCAGGATTGCTAGTCGGATGCACTTCACACCCACTCATGTACCCGTTTAACCTACATTTAAAGCTAACCAAGGTTCTCTCCTCAGTGATGCTGCCTCAGTTTGTTTCCAGTCGTTTACAACTCTACTGCCAAAGCAGTATTTCCCTATAACCGTTCTAAACAAAAATTGTGTCCTACGCTAAGCCATTGCTGCGAGTCCTGTCTTGGTTGGATATTTTCATGTTATCTGCTATTTGATTATAATCATGTTATCTACATTGTTTATTCCTATTTTCCATTTGTGCACTTGAATCATATCTCCCCTGATTCAACATCTTTCCAGAGAGTGCAGATTCAGTGCCCTCAGTGTATCTTCGTAAGAAAGATTTCTGATTCACGGGAACGTTTTCCAGCGCATTTCCTGGTGGTTTAGGGCTTAGTTTTGATTATAATTATAATTACCAGCGCATGTACGTCCATTCTGTAACATAGAGACCGAAACTGAGCAGGATAATCTAAATGGGACCTTACCATGGATATATCAAGCCCTCGCTTCCATCCTTCCCTTCTATTACCCCTTCACGTCCCTCGTTTCTCTCCCTCACTTCATCGCTCTCCCCCACTCCATCGCTCTCCCTGTCATCACTCCCTCACAGCCATCTCCCTCCTCACTTCCATCGCTCCTCACTTCCATCTCCCTCGCCTTGAATCACGTGAGTATCAGCTGACCTAAATCTCTAAACTTTGGCGCCATAACGGGTACTGACTCCAAGCATGTGTAAGCAGCAGGTGTCGGCACTACAAAGGGCATTCATTCCAGATATGGTGTGCGGTGTTATGTGTGTGTTAAGCAGGTATGGAGTGTGTAAGGAGGTAGGTAGCAAAATATCAACATAACGTGTGTGTGCGTGTGTGTTACGCCCTGACTGCACTAGCCTCGCGCCGCCCTCCCCCAGCCACGCCGTAGTACTCTTCTCAATTCCTCCTCACGACCCTGACTTCGGCTTCCTTCTGTCCCAGTTTAAAGGGATGTGCATTAATTCTGAAGCGCTCTTGGTCCAAGGACTTTAAACTACCCATTCCTATTCGAATCAAACCAGATTGTCTCAGGCGCGGTGTAACTCCATACGGGTTTAGCACTCTCCGTTAATATAATAATGTTTCAGGTTTTGTTTTCGGTGTCATACAGTACACAGCAGTAATATATTGCAAATGTTTCCATTTTCAGATTGGCTTTAAATTTTCAAAACTGGTATTGTTTCTTAGTGGTGATGTGAACTGAGTGTTAGAGGGTAGATTGTGGGGCAGTTGTGTACATCAGTGTCTTATAGTGACACAATAAGTGACAGTTATGATAAACTAGTATATCAAAAATTCCTCGGAATTTAAATCTATTGAGTCAACCTTCCTCCTCCCCATCCTCGAGAAAGTTCCTTCATGCTGGGAAGGGACTCTTGATCTAAGGAGTTGGACTCCTTGCCTTCTTTGGCTCCACTCTGATTACCTCCCATTCCCCAGGCTATGTATGACCCCTACGGGTTTGTCGTTTTCCCCACAAATACAATATTGGTCCACCGCATACATTTGAATATACTTGTACACACATGCAGAGACTTGAGGATATGACTAGTGGTTTAATAGTTGAGTGCACGTAGTGTAGTGTTATAGGAAAGTCTATGATGTGGGTGTAGCCAGACAGGTTTGGGAAAGTTAAGGCCATACACCAGTAGAAGGTCGTCCGCCTGAGTCATACTTGCCTTAAATGTCCTCTACTGACATCACCCAGTTTCTCATCTACATCATCACGTAATTTCCTTGCCGTATCGTATAATGGTCTCTCCTTCCATGGGTCAAACCTACAAATTCCTCAACCTCACCCCTTACGGGTTTAGCCTTTGCCATGATCGTAATTACTAAATGACATCGACGTCACCAAAAATCAACTTTATTTCTTTGTGTAGTATACAATGTGTAGTTTACACGTAATAATATAATGTTAAGTACAAAGAAAGCCACTAGCATGCACATGCATTTCGGGCAAATATATGCTAAGGTTGTGCCTTTACTAGTAATCATTGTACTTGTCTCGTGTCTTCTATACATACTCTGAAAAGCAGTATTATGAAGACTACCTTCTTCACCTCATCTATACAATACAATAATAAATTATTTCTTCATTCATTTCGCCTCGCTGCCAGGTGAAAAACATGTCATCATGTGAACATCGCCTTCAAGTATACAACGTGCCGAGGAAACATGCTCGAGGAAGTGACGTTAGTACATCAATGGTAATACCAAGCGTATGATATGGAGGTTGTACGTCGTGGCAGGACACGTGTTAGTGATGTCTCGTAGCAGGACACGTATTAGTGGTGTCTCGTGGCAGAACACGTGTTAGTGATGTCTCGTTACAGGGTACGTGTGTTGCTCCTCACATGCTCACTCACATTTCCTACTTTTTTGTCCTTAACTCATATCCTGTCTTCAACGTCAGCGCTTCCTTTACACATCCTCTCTTCCAGTACTTCCCTTCACAGATATAATTTTTCAGTGAATATAACTGTATAATTCGTATGAGTTACTATTGTTTTTGTTGTTATTGCTGGTGAGAAGGATGGCAAAGTTGACCCCCTAGTATCAGAAATCCTTATGAAAATAAGCTGAAGGCACTGAATTTGCACTCTTTAGGAAGACGTAGAATTAGGGGATGTATATGACTGGTGTACTAATGGAAAACTGGAATTACAACTTTTTGGTTATGCCCTGAACTATTCACCCACCTGTTATATGAATCACAATCACAGCGTAAGTAAAACTATTCAAAATCTGTTTCCCATTCCGCAAGCCATGTCCGTAAAACGTTCCGTGTAACTGCCAGAGAGTAAACTTAGAAGGGGGAATATCCCCACCATTTATGCCGAGAGAGATGCTATGTTCTTAGGCAAACAACTTGTAGGAAGAGTTGGACCCCTCCCAGAGAACACCGTAAACAAGCTGAAGACTTCGGTCAGATGACCAAAAGCTCCAGTGACGGGTCATCATGATTAAGACCCGTGTCAGGAAACGATTGTCCTGTTTCCTGACCTCACCCTAACCCTTCAACGCAACCCCACCACTACGTTAAAGTGACCCAGCCTACTTAAATGTAACGTAGGTCAGGTCACAGTTAGTGACAAAGAAATGTATACAATTTTTAACATTCATTTCATGTGTTTTTACACTAGAGGACACACATGAAATCCCAAATATTAATAATTTTACAGGTCAAGATGATAAATTATGCAACCTCAAAGTCACTAATGACATGGTCCTCAAACAAATAGTTAGATACCAAATAGATACCAATAAATACCATCAATCTTGATTGATGGACTGAACACATCGACACAAGGTTGAGGGGCTGATTACCTCATTCTCCTCCTGTTCTTCAAGTTTCTCCTACGTATGGACTGATGAAGCCACTGTGTGGCGAAACGTTTCCTCAATAAAGATACCCAAGAGTTGCACATGTGTCTAATTTATCAACATGTCGGTTCTCTGAACCATTCATCTACAAACCATTTATTTTCATAGATAAGTTAAAACGAAATAAGCCACCAGGCCCTGACTAACTGTTTTCAAGGGTTATAAAGGAATGTAAGGAGGAACTTAGTAAACTATTAACTAGCCAGGATCTTCACACATGACTATAAACAGGTATCGCACCATCAGAGAAATTGAAAATGGTAAATGTGATACCTGTTTACAAATCGGGAGATAGGTCGTTACCTTCAAACTATAGATAACGACATATCAGCCTAACTTCAGTTATAGGAAATCTAATGGAATCAATAACTGCAGACGAAATTCGAAGCCACCTTGAAAGACATAATTTAATCCATGAATCGCAGCACGATTTTACAAAGGGGCGTTCCTTCCTGCCTTCCAAATTTACTAACTTTTTTTAACGAAAGCATTTGAAGTGATAGACCAAGATAAAGAATACGATAATATGTTGAAGATTGAGACACTTATGCAGCATATGGCCTAGACAGGACTCGCAGCAATGGTTTTAAGTTGGAAAAATTCAGATTCAGGAGGGATATAGGAAAGTACTGGTTTGGTAATAGAGTTGTGGATGAGTGGAACAAACTCCCAAGTACCGTTATAGAGGCCAGAACGTTGTGTAGCTTTAAAAATAGGTTGGATAAATACATGAGTAGATGTGGGTGGGTGTGAGTTGGACCTGATAGCTTGTGCTAACGGGTCGGTTGCCGTGTTCCTCCCTTGAGTCAATGTGACCTGACCTGACTAGGTTGGGTGCATTGGCTTAAGCCGGTAGGGACTTGGACCTGCCTCGCATGGGCCGGTAGGCCTTCTGCAGTGTTCCTTCGTTCTTATGTTCTTATGTTCTTATGGGAATCTTTATTCAGGAAACGTTTCGCCACACAGTGGCTTCATCAGTCCAATACAAAGAGGAAGGCGTAAGGAGAGGAGGAGAATGAGGTAATCAGTCCCTCAACCTGGAGTCGATGTGTTCAGTCCATCAATCTTGTAGAATGTACAGCATAGGGCCGTAGACGTGGCTTATATACTGTAGTGAGGTGACGTGAAGCAGATGGAGGCGGGGTCATAGTGGTACCATCCACTAGTCGAAGTAGGTCTTCGTCCAAAGGTTGAACAAGTGTTGAAGATTTCTTTGTAACAAGATCCCATGATGCTGCAGTGTCTGACAGTTGTGATGAATGGTTTGAAAAACCGACAAGTTGAAGATTGAGACACTTATGCAGCATATGGGAATCTTTATTCAGGAAACGTTTCGCCACACAGTGGCTTCATCAGTCCAATACAAAGAGGAAGGCGTAAGGAATTCTTCAACACTTGTTCAACCTTTGGACGAAGACCTACTTCGACTAGTGGATGGTACCACTATGACCCCGCCTCCATCTGCTTCACGTCACCTCACTACAGTATATAAGCCACGTCTACGGCCCTATGCTGTACATTCTACAAGATTGATGGACTGAACACATCGACTCCAGGTTGAGGGACTGATTACCTCATTCTCCTCCTCTCCTTACGCCTTCCTCTTTGTATTGGACTGATGAAGCCACTGTGTGGCGAAACGTTTCCTGAATAAAGATTCCCATATGCTGCATAAGTGTCTCAATCTTCAACTTGTCGGTTTTTCAAACCATTCATCACGATAATATGTATATGGATTTCAGGAGACTGTTGAAGAAATTAACTCCTGGACTGAGGCATGGTTAATCAATAGACAAGATGAAAAACTGGAGGCATCTGGAACATCTGGGTATCTTTATTTGCAGTCGTTTCGCCAAACAGTGACCTTACCACTACAATACAAAGACATAATATGAAGACTGTAGAATTACATACCTGACGCCGGTACGTAAGTGCCAAGCTTCATGCTTGTTCTTCAGAGTCTTCAAGACTATAGTGCTCTTCACCAGCTCCAAGGCTGATGGACTGATTACCTCATCTTTTGTATATAATTCTACATTCTTCACGTTATGTCCGCGTACTGTACTGAGAAAGCCACTGGTTGGCGAAATGTCTGCGAATAAAGATACCCAGGTGTTGCACATGTGTCTAATTCTTCATCGTACACTACTTAGTTGAGGGAATAAATATCGATATAAACAAGTTTACTGGTGACTAAAATAAGCCGTCAAATAAATTCTAATGAGGACACAAAAGAACTACAGAATGACCGAGGTTTATGTTGTGGTCGGAGAAAGGGTAGATGCAGTCTACCTTGGAAAAAGAAATTAACTAGGCATCTATAAACTAAACAATGTAGATGACTTAAGAAATCGTAATGACACGATTGCAAATAAACCATACCCCCGGCCGGGATTGAACCCGGCGGGGGTTTTGAGACTCTATGACCGCGGGTTCAATCCCGGCCGGGGGTATGGTAAACAATGTAGATCTCAAACTTTGCAAAAACTATTTAGTTCTAATTAACAGTAATCTAAAACCAAGATAATGCTGCATAAGTGTTCGCAATGAACTTAATAGAATTCTTGGCCACATATCATGAAGTATAAATGTGAATATATAACAATGGTATATAATACCAACAAGTATAAATTATAGGAGTCTTGAGATTATGCTTCAATTGTATGTATCCTTGGTAATAGCTTTTTAAGATTATGCTGCACAGTTCTGGAAAATATACAGAGAAGGATGACAAAGGTAAAAGGACACAAGTGCAACTAATGCGACATTTTATCGTGACAACGTTTCGCTCCCCAGGAGCTTAGTCGAAGCTCCTGGAGAACGAAACGTTGCCACAATAAAATGTCGAATTAGTTTCACTTGTGTCCTTTTACCTAACATATTGCTGGTGATTCTACCAACATTATAAGGATAGCGAAGCTGATCCCATGTATCAAAAATCTCTCGTACGAGTACAGACTGGGGGCACTGAATCTGCATTCTCTGGAATGCAGATTCCTTAGGGAATGATGCGACTGAAAATATTCAGATGGAAGACAGGAATAAAAGGAATATGATAACGTGCTGAAAATAACTGACCAAGACAGGACTCGCACTAATGGGTTCTGGTTAGAAAAATTTAGATGTAGAAATAGGAAAACACTGTTTTAGCAAGAGTTGTGGATGAGAAACAAACTACCAAGTAGCATCATTGAAGCGAGAACCTTGGGTGGATTTAAAAATAAGTTGGTTGGACAAGTACATCAGTGGGTGCGAGTTGAACTTGCCAAGCATGAGCCAGGATGTCTGTTGCAGTGCTCTTCGTTTTTAATTTTATGTTGTTAGGTAAGACACATATGCAACAGTTAGGTATCTTATTTCGAAACGTTTCGCCTACACAGTAGGCTTCTTCAGTCGAGTACAGAAAAGTTGATAGAAGCAGAAGTATCTTCTGCTTCTATCAACTTTTCTGTACTCGACTGAAGAAGCCTACTGTGTAGGCGAAACGTTTCGAAATAAGATACCTAACTGTTGCATATGTGTCTTACCTAACAACCTGTCGGTATTTTATACCATTTTATTATTTAATTTTATGTTCTTTTTCCTGTGTACTGGATAGACCATCCTGAGAGACGGTAATTTCCAAGTAATGATAACTCCAGTTCAGCTTGAACGAGACCTCTGAACCTGCCTTAGCTGGTGAACCTTAATTGTAATGCTTGACGATATCTTCATTTCCTTACCGAAGTCTCCCAGCTCAGGCTGGCACATTTCAACAGTCATATATTAAGTAAAAGGACACAAGTGTAACTAATGTGGCATTTTGTTGTGGCAACGTTTAGCTCTCTAGGAGAGCGAAACGTTGCCACAATAAAACGTCATATTAGTTGCACTTGTGTCCTTTTACTTAACATAATGGCGGTAATTCTGCCAACGTTAATAGCCCTGGTAGATCCCTGGTTGTCTTCAAGTGGGAGCTGAACAGATACCTAAAAACGGTGCCGGATCAGCCAGCAGTAACACCCTCGTTGATCAGGCCCTGATCCACCGTGAGGCCTGGTCATGGACCTGGCCGCGGGGGCGTTGATCCCCGGAATACCCTCCAGGTAGACAACAGTCATATAGAACAAAGGGAACAGTACGTTGCGGATGCATCAAATTTTGTTAGCAAAAAAAATCCTCCCTCGCACACACTAACTTCGCTCCCACACCTAACTTCCTATACTCTCTCCTTCCCTCTCAAACTCTCTCCCACAACTTCCTTCCTGTGCTCTCCCTTTCCCTCCCACACTGCAGCAGCACACTACTGACATACCTGCTTATGCTAAAGAAAAATAATCCCACATTGCTCATGTCTCCGACTTTGCTAAATATTAATAAAAAATCCCTCCTGCCTTTAGCGTCCACTACCCCCCAGGTCGGTGGTGATTTCCTGTGCTCATCTCGCTGCCTTGGTCTTGTGTTCTCACCTACTGTGTGTGTGTGTTCTCAACCAATGTGTGTGTGTGTTCTCAACCAATGTGTGTGTGTACTCACCTAGTTGTAGTTGCTGGGGTCGATTCACAGCTCCTTGCCCCGTGTGTGCGTATACTCAACTATTTGTGGTTGCAGGCACAGCTCCTGGCCTCGTGTGTGTGTGTGTGTGTGTGTGTGTGTGTGTGTGTGTGTGTGTGTGTGTGTGTGTGTGTACTCACCTATTTGTGGTTGCAGGGGCCGAGTGTACGTGTGCATGCGTACGTCGTGTGCGTGTATGCTTGTGAAGAGAGGCTTTAAAATACGGCAAAATGTGGAAGTGATTGTAAATTGTATGAAAGTGATTGCAAAGAGTGTAAGTAGTTCCACAGTGTATAAAGATTTTTAAAATGTATATAAATACTTTTCAAATGCGCGAAAAGAGGCTTTTAAAGTGCATGCAAGTGATTTTAAAGGGCAAGTTTTTGAAGTGTGTGTTTCCAACGTGTCAACGTGTGTGTGCATGCTTGTAGTGTGTATAAGTACTTGCAAAGTGGGTACCAGTGCATTCAAGTGTTCGGAGTAAAGCACAGCTGAATATGTAAGTGCTGTATATATTATATAAACACCGTATTCCTATTTCTATAATTGCGACGCCATAGATCAATACAATCACGTTATATACCTCCCCTCACCGATTGGTTTCAATTAATAATGTAATAGCTTGCTGTGTGTTTAGTCTATCTAATCTTATTGATTAAGTCGAGATCTTTATATATCGTCACTCTAAATGCTTCTTAGGGAGGCAAGGAATCGAACAGTGGTGACGTCATAATGGGACGCACGCTGTGACCCGGTGCGAGGCTAGGATGAGTAACTTCCTGACGCATTTGTAGCAACTTTCTTAAAATGCTCTGTACTCATCATATTTACACTTTATTCGATCGCACGCGTCAGGTACTTCATTTCTGGTACATGGGATACGTATAGACGTATGCCAAGCACGTGCGTTGGGTGTTATAAATAAAATGTACGCAGATGGTGAAATCCTTGGTTCTTAGGAGAAAAATGCATTCGTGGTGAGTCTCTGACAACTACGGTCGAAAACTGCCTCTTCGTCACCAAGTCGCCGCCTCTGTGCAGTGAATGAATCCCGAGGTCGCGTCAGGCAACTTTGATCTCTAACGGGACCTAATTCACGGCCACGCGGGATAGTGAGCGCATGCGCAGTATGAGCAGCGCTAAAATTCAAACCTCCCACCATACGCGCTGATTGGTCCAGATCTGTGGCATGACGTCACAATGCCGAAGGTATATATATGCCTACTTTCACCGCGGGACGCTAGAAGCAGCCCAGATACAATACTGACAACATCTCTTCAGGAGGAAACGTTATTACGGAAGAGTTGTGCTGATAGTACCCAACGTTATTTAATAGTGTTTGTTGGCAGCACATAATGGCGTGTGATTCACGTGCTGGTTTGGAGGCCCAGAAGCTTATCAGCATCTCTCTTGGGAAGATGGCAGCTTCACGTGTAGGTCGGACTGGTGCCTCTCTACACAAGTCTCTGCTGGTGGCATCAGTGTTGCACCGTGCCCGCCACGTCTTCCTGGAGGAGAGCTACCACGTTCACCGTGCAACCCACCCTGAAGCTTACGCCCATCCAACCGCAGCTCCCCCTACACCCGTCATAACAGTATATGCACCTTTACTCTCTCCGGCGCCGACACCCGTCCCACCCACAGAGGATGACAGCGATGTTGAGGACAAGGAGAACCGAGTGTGCGATAAACAGGAGCAACAGCAGACTGAAGGAGGAAGAGCCCCGTTGAGTGATAGTAATAACCGCGTGATAGCCCTTAAGAGACGTCGTTGTGTAAGCCAGCAGGAAACTCAGGAGGCTGTGTGGTCCATCTTACCAAAGCGGCCTCGTACTGCCTCCATTACAGAGTCCCGTACCTCTGAATCCGCCCAGGACCCCAGCCTCGACCAGGACAGCGACTCCTGCGGCGGCGGCAGCAGCAGCAGCATGGAAGTGGAACACATTACCTCCCTAGTCTCTATCTTCAGCTTCGGTGGCCAGCGTGTGGACCTTTGTGGTGCCCAGGCAGCAAGAGAGGATCTGGCCCAGTACCAACCAGTGGCACTAGCCGTGTGAGGGACTAGCCAGCACCCCCCGTGTTACCTCTTGTACCTGACGAGGCTCTGGGCCTACGCCTGCTAGTCAACTACCCAGGCAAGCCTTCTCCCGTACGCCACTCCAGGACGACCATCGAGGACTACCCACGCCCGTGGACGACCGTTGAGGACCACCCACGCCCGTGGACCGTTGAGGACTACCCACGCCTGTGAACGACTGCATCCCATGACTTAGCAATTACTTCGTTAGGGACGTCCGTTTAACAACGTTTTTAAGAGTCGTGCAGTGTTAGGAGCCTGGGTAGTGTTAAATCTCGAGTCTTTACCCGAGTGCTGGTGTGTAGTGGTAGTAGGGAGTCCTGTGGAGTTATGCCAGGGAGTATTCTAGGGAAGTAGTGGAGGATTACTCTAGTGTGGAGTGGTGGTAGTGTTGGGAGGAGGTGCCGGGACTTATTTGTGTTGCTCGCCATGACAGCGGCTACACCTCCATGTGATAATTGTACATAAGTGTACAAAATAGATGATTATATTTATCATTGGCTTTCTGCGCCAGTGTATTTTATAAAATATATATATTTTATATACTCATGTTGAAAATATTAAATAAAATGTCAAAAGTTTACTTATTCTTTGTTTTTACCTCAAGAAGTGAGTTGCCTGAACTAGGATGCAGCCACAGTGATCACTTTGAAGCAATTATTTAAAAAAGTGCATTTATTAATAACTAGCACTTAAGTGGGAGCATCCTAGTTTAGTGAAGCAGACAAGTCGGTGACAAGACGAAGGAAGATGAGGTTACTGAGGCTGTGGTAAGTGAGGGATGACGTGGCATGTCACTAATTTTGTTCAGACAAGATTAATTTTTTTTAATTGGCTACAGGTTAAGAATTATAATTTAACCCGCACGTATTTTTTTTAGCTTACTGTGAATATATATGACCCTGGTATTTAAGACGATACATAAAAACTAGTCTTGCAGTAGGCCTATTGGCTTATACCTGTCGCCCAGGTGTTGCACATCAAGCTGGTTAACAGTTTGCTACTAATACTAAGCAGTTCTTACTCAGCAATTCTCACTGTCTTAATATTTTAATAGAAAGTTCTTCCATGAATAGTACTGGACCTAGAACTTGCCAAACCCTTCAAGGGAAATGATGCTGGTGAAGGGCTCTTGATCCAGGAAATGGAACTATACGGGTCTTCACACCGGCGAAGGTCTCTAGATCCATGGAACTGGATTTATCCTCTTGGATGGAACCAATAGGAAGCATCTACCGTTCTAGGCAATGGCCACTACGGGTTTAGTGCTTTCTCTGACTACCGTACTTGAATAATATCTTAAATCCCGCCCATTCCCTATTCCCCAGGCGCTGTACAACCCTACAGGTTTAGCGCTTCCTCATCAATTTAACTACAACAAAAAAGAGGAGCATTGACGAAGGGCTACTGGCCCATGTTAGGCAGGTCCAAGTCACATGAATGACCCACACGAGTTTTGTGCTATTTTGTGACTAATCTAAATTACTAAGTTGAAGAAAGTTTGGTTTTACTGAAGGAGACGGAATGACATCCTGTGTCACGATTGTTTGTAATTCGACATAGCGTCCGCAAATCTCACTTCACCCAACATAAACTCTAATCTAGCCTAACTTTACCTTTTAAAAATCGCTAACTTTAGGACCCCAATGGAATAAGCAACAATGCCTAGTTATGACATGAATGGGAATACCTCAAGCAAAGCTGCGTAGTTGTGACAGTAGATGGTAAGGAAATGCCTCAATAACTGACAGTTGGTTTGGGAATACCGCAAGCAACGGATGCCTAACTGACAGTGTGGAAACACTTGTCCTGTTTCCTGACGAACCTTACCTAACCTGTGACAGATGTATGGGAATACCTCAAAATGGCTTAACTGACAATTTATAGTGCGGGAATGCCTCAAGCAACAATGTCTAGTTGTGACAGATGGATGGGAATACCTTAAACAAAACAGCTTAACTGACAGTTGGTGTGGAAATACCTCAATCAACACTACCTAGATGTGGGAATACCAAACCCAACACTACCTAGTAGTTGTGACAGTAGATAGTATAAGAATACCAACCAGCTGTAGGTGAAGACACAAAAGCAATAACTGGAAACATTATTCAATATTTCGCCCGGAAAAAGTCTACTATAGAGGCGAAACTTAAAAACTTTATTATCAAGTGGTGTATAGAGACAACGTGAGCAAACAACAGTATTACCCATAGACCCCTAGCTGTCTTCCAAGGAAACCCAGACAGATTCCTAAAATCAGTACCTGAAAAGCTAGGCTGGCGTTCATACGTTGGATTGCTTACAGCCAACAGTAATAGCCTGGTTGATCAGGCCTTGATCCACCTGGAGGCCCGGTCATGGACCGGGCCGAAGGGACGATCCCCGAAACACCCTCCAGGTTGACGTAAATTATTTGCAACTATTGTCTCAGACTAGAACAAGACTCAGCTTCCACCTTATTAAGAACATGAGAACATAAAAAAGAAGGAACACTGCAGCAGGCCTACTGGCCCATGCGAGGCAGGTCCAAATCTTCTACCGGCTTAAGCCAATGCCCCATCCTAGTCAGGTCAGGTCACATTCACTTAAGGAAGGAGCACGGCATCTGACCCAGTAGCACAAGCTAGTCAGGCCCAACTCGCACCCACTCATGTATTTATCTAACCTATTTTTAAAACTGTACTCTGGAGTTTGTTCCACTCATCCACAACTCTATTACATAAGAACATAAGAACATAAGAAAGGAGGAACACTGCAGCAAGCCTGTTGGCCCATACTAGGCAGGTCCTTTACAATTCATCCCACTAACAAACATTTGACCAACCCAATTTTCAATGCCACCCAAGAAACATGCTCCGATGTGCAAGCCCCTCTCAAATCCAACCCCTCCCACTCATGTACTTATCCAACCTAAATTTGAAACTACCCAAAGTCCTAGCCTCAATAACCCAACTAGGTAGACTGTTCCACTCATCAACTACCCTATTTCCAAACCAATACTTTCCTATGTCCTTTCTAAATCTAAACTTATCTAATTTAAATCCATTACTGCGGGTTCTCTCTTGGAGAGATATCCTCAAGACCTTGTTAATATCCCCTTTATTAATACCTATCTTCCACTTATACACTTCGATCAGGTCTCCCCTCATTCTTCGTCTAACAAGTGAATGTAACTTAAGAGTCTTCAATCTTTCTTCATAAGGAAGATTTCTAATGCTATGTATTAATTTAGTCATCCTACGCTGAATGTTTTCTAACGAATTTATGTCCATTCTGTAATATGGAGACCAGAATTGAGCTGCATAATCTAGGTGAGGCCTTACTAATGATGTATAAAGCTGCAGTATGACCTCTGGACTTCTGTTGCTTACACTTCTTGATATAAATCCCAGTAATCTATTTGCCTTATTACGTACGCTTAGGCATTGCTGTCTTGGTTTAAGGTTGCTGCTTACCATAACCCCCAAGTCCTTTTCGCAATCTGTATGGCTAAGTTCTACATTATTTAACTTATAAGTGCTAGGGTTATGGACACTCCCGAGCTTCAGAACCTTGCATTTATCTACATTGAACTGCATCTGCCACTTTTCTGACCAAGAGTAAAGTTTGTCTAAATCCTCCTGAAGTTCCCTAACATCTACGTTTGAATCAATTATCCTACCTATCTTCGTGTCATCAGCGAATTTGCTCATATCACTAGTAATTCCTTCATCAAGATCATTGATATATATTATAAACAACAACGGGCCCAAGACTGATCCCTGTGGAACGCCACTTGTAACTGATCCCCACTCGGATTTAACCCCATTTATGGACACTCTCTGCTTCCTGTCTGTGAGCCATGACTCGATCCACGAGAGCACCCTTCCCCCAATGCCATGAGCTGCTACTTTCTTCAACAGTCTTTGGTGCGGAACTCTATCAAATGCCTTACTAAAATCTAAGTAAATAATATCAAATTCTTTATCATGGTCAACAGCCTCAAAAGCTTTACTGAAGAAAGTTAATAAATTAGTTAGACAAGACCGGCCTCTTGTGAATCCATGCTGAGTATCATTAATCAGGCTATGCTTATCGAGATGGCTTCTTATAATCTCAGCTATAATTGACTCTAGTAATTTGCCTACAATTGAGGTCAGGCTTATTGGGCGGTAATTTGACGGTAACGACTTGTCCCCTGTTTTAAAAATAGGAATTACATTCGCCATCTTCCACATATCAGACACTACACCTGTTTGAAGAGATAAATTAAAAATATTAGTTAATGGTTCACAGACTTCCATTTTGCATTCCTTAAGAACCCTTGAAAAAACCTCATCAGGACCCGGTGACTTATTTTGCTTCAGTCGGTCTATCTGCTTCACAACCATTTCACTAGTGACTGTGATGTTACATAATTTATCTTCTTCTGATCCACTATAAAAATTAATTACCGGAATATTATTAGTGTCTTCCTGTGTAAAAACCGAGAGAAAATAATTATTTAAAATCGAGCACATTTCATTCTCTTTGTCAGTAAGATGCCCATAGTTATTTTTAAGGGGACCTATCTTATCTCTGACTTTTGTTCTATATACCTGGAAAAAACTTTTTGGGTTAGTTTTAGAATCCCTAGCAACTTTAATTTCATAGTCCCTTTTAGCTTTTCTTATCCCCTTTTTAATGTCCCTCTTAATGTCAATATACT
>NC_091342.1:4778196-4822437 GCF_038502225.1 Cherax quadricarinatus | reverse complement strand
TCTGCTACGTTTTAGGAGCTCTGTTATCCGTCGTCTTCGCCTATAGAGGACACGCCTCCCTCTTTCCATTCTGCACCTTCTCCTTCGTAATGGAGTGTGTCTGGAACATACTTCTAGTGGATGAAAGAACCGATACATATCGAACAGGGATGTGCTTTTATCCTCATAGTCCTCATTATACCTTCTTCCAAACTTCTAGTGACAATGAGCTCATTCTCTCGAAGTAGCTCCTTGTTCATCTTAATATCTTCCCTGGATCAAAAGCCTTTCACGCACATCAGGGCACCTGCCTCCCTTGGAGGGATACGGAGATTATGGGTCTCTGGAGAAGCTGATGTTGAAGCCAGATGTATAATGATGCAGAAAGATTCGTAATGATATTATAAGATATATACTGATGTCAGAAGGCGTGAAATGATGTCAAAAGATGTGTACTGATGTTAGATGTATATTGATATTAGAAGGCGGAGTGGAGCACCTGGCACCCCCTTGGACCAGTACACAGAGTATAACACCTGCCATCCTCCACAGGTCAGAACATGGAGTGGAACACCTGTCTTCCTCCCCAGCCACACTCATCACACTCACTTTCACCAGAGTGTGAAACTAGCAGAGTTTTCCACTTGCCTGGTTCAACACAGCCACAGACCAAGACACACGACTCAACACAGCCACAGACCAAGACACACGACTCAACACAGCCACAGACCAAGACACATTACTCAACACAGCCACAGACCAAGACACACGACTCAACACAGCCACAGACCAAGACACATTACTCAACACAGCCACAGACCAAGACACACGACTCAACACAGCCACAGACCAAGACACATTACTCAACACAGCCACAGACCAAGACACATTACTCAACACAGCCACAGACCAAGACACATTACTCAACACAGCCACAGACCAAGACACATTACTCAACACAGCCACAGACCAAGACACATTACTCAACACAGCCACAGACCAAGACACATTACTCAACACAGCCACAGACCAAGACACATTACTCAACACAGCCACAGACCAAGACACATTACTCAACACAGCCACAGACCAAGACACATTACTCAACACAGCCACAGACCAAGACACATTACTCAACACAGCCACAGACCAAGACACATTACTCAACACAGCCACAGACCAAGACACATTACTCAACACAGCCACAGACCAAGACACACGACTCAACACAGCCACAGACCAAGACACATTACTCAACACAGCCACAGACCAAGACACATTACTCAACACAGCCACAGACCAAGACACACGACTCAACACAGCCACAGACCAAGACACATTACTCAACACAGCCACAGACCAAGACACATTACTCAACACAGCCACAGACCAAGACACATTACTCAACACAGCCACAGACCAAGACACACGACTCAACACAGCCACAGACCAAGACATATTACTCAACACAGCCACAGACCAAGACACATTACTCAACACAGCCACAGACCAAGACACACGACTCAACACAGCCACAGACCAAGACACATTACTCAACACAGCCACAGACCAAGACACATTACTCAACACAGCCACAGACCAAGACACACGACTCAACACAGCCACAGACCAAGACACATTACTCAACACAGCCACAGACCAAGACACATTACTCAACACAGCCACAGACCAAGACACATTACTCAACACAGCCACAGACCAAGACACACGACTCAACACAGCCACAGACCAAGACACATTACTCAACACAGCCACAGACCAAGACACATTACTCAACACAGCCACAGACCAAGACACACGACTCAACACAGCCACAGACCAAGACACATTACTCAACACAGCCACAGACCAAGACACATTACTCAACACAGCCACAGACCAAGACACATTACTCAACACAGCCACAGACCAAGACACACGACTCAACACAGCCACAGACCAAGACACATTACTCAACACAGCCACAGACCAAGACACATTACTCAACACAGCCACAGACCAGGACACACGACTCAACACAGCCACAGACCAAGACACACGCCACAGACCAGGACACACGACTCAACACAGCCACAGACCAAGACACACGACTCAACACAGCCACAGACCAAGACACACAACTAACACAGCCACAGACCAAGACACTCACACAGCCACAGACCAGGACATCAACACAGCCACAGACCAAGACACATTGCTCAACACAGCCACAGACCAAGACACACGACTCACACAGCCACTCTCAACACAGCCACAGACCAACATACGACTCACACGACTTGCAACACAGCCACAGACCAAGACACACGACTCAACACAGCCACAGACCAAGACACACGACTCAACACAGCCACAGACCAAGACACACGGCTCAACACAGCCACAGACCAGGACACATTGCTCAACACAGCCACAGACCAAGACACACGACTCAGCACAGCCACAGACCAAGACACATTACTCAACACAGCCACAGACCAGGACACACGACTCAACACAGCCACAGACCAAGACACATTGCTCAACACAGCCACAGACCAAGACACACGACTCAACACAGCCACAGACCAAGACACACGACTCAACACAGCCACAGACCAAGACACACGACTCAACACAGCCACAGACCAGGACACACGACTCAACACAGCCACAGACCAAGACACACGACTCAACACAGCCACAGACCAAGACACACGACTCAACACAGCCACAGACCAGGACTCAACACAGACAGAGCAGGACACACTACTCAACACAGCCACAGACCAAGACACACGACTCAACACAGCCACAGACCAAGACATACGACTCAACACAGCCACAGACCAACACACTACTCAACACAGACACAAGACACACGACTCAACACAGCCACAGACCAAGACACACGACTCAACACAGCCACAGACCACACTACTCAACACAGACACAAGACACACGACTCAACACAGCCACAGACCAAGACACACAGCCACTCAACACAGCCACAGACCAAGACACACGACTCAACACAGCCACAGACCAAGACACACGACTCAACACAGCCACAGACCAAGACACATTACTCAACACAGCCACAGACCAAGACACATTACTCAACACAGCCACAGACCAAGACACACGACTCAACACAGCCACAGACCAAGACACATTACTCAACACAGCCACAGACCAAGACACATTACTCAACACAGCCACAGACCAAGACACACGACTCAACACAGCCACAGACCAAGACACATTACTCAACACAGCCACAGACCAAGACACATTACTCAACACAGCCACAGACCAAGACACATTACTCAACACAGCCACAGACCAAGATACATTACTCAACACAGCCACAGACCAAGACACATTACTCAACACAGCCACAGACCAAGACACATTACTCAACACAGCCACAGACCAAGACACATTACTCAACATAGCCACAGACCAAGACACATTACTCAACACAGCCACAGACCAAGACACATTACTCAACACAGCCACAGACCAAGACACATTACTCAACACAGCCACAGACCAAGACACATTACTCAACACAGCCACAGACCAAGACACATTACTCAACACAGCCACAGACCAAGACACACGACTCAACACAGCCACAGACCAAGACACATTACTCAACACAGCCACAGACCAAGACACATTACTCAACACAGCCACAGACCAAGACACATTACTCAACACAGCCACAGACCAAGACACATTACTCAACACAGCCACAGACCAAGACACATTACTCAACACAGCCACAGACCAAGACACATTACTCAACACAGCCACAGACCAAGACACACGACTCAACACAGCCACAGACCAAGACACATTACTCAACACAGCCACAGACCAAGACACATTACTCAACACAGCCACAGACCAAGACACACGACTCAACACAGCCACAGACCAAGACAACACAGCCACAGACCAAGACACATTACTCAACACAGCCACAGACCAAGACACATTACTCAACACAGCCACAGACCAAGACACATTACTCAACACAGCCACAGACCAAGACACATTACTCAACACAGCCACAGACCAAGACACCTTACTCAACACAGCCACAGACCAAGACACACGACTCAACACAGCCACAGACCAAGACACACGACTCAACACAGCCACAGACCAAGACACACGACTCAACACAGCCACAGACCAAGACACATTTACTCAACACAGCTCAACACAGCCACAGACCAAGACACACGACTCAACACAGCCACAGACCAAGACACATTACTCAACACAGCCACAGACCAAGACACATTACTCAACACAGCCACAGACCAAGACACACGACTCAACAGCCACAGACCAAGACACAGTACTCAACACAGCCACAGACCACGACACATTACTCAACACAGCCACAGACCAAGACACACGACTCAACACAGCCACAGACCAAGACACACAACTCAACACAGCCACAGACCAAGACACACGACTCAACACAGCCACAGACCAGGACACATTGCTCAACACAGCCACAGACCAAGACACACGACTCAGCACAGCCACAGACCAAGACACACAGCCACAGACCAAGACACATTACTCAACACAGCCACAGACCAGGACACACAGCCACAGACCAAGACACACGACTCAACACAGCCACAGACCAAGACACACGGCTCAACACAGCCACAGACCAGGACACATTGCTCAACACAGCCACAGACCAGGACACACGACTCACCACAGCCACAGACCAGGACACACGACTCAACACAGCCACAGACCAGGACACAGTGCTCAACACAGCCACAGACCAAGACACACTACTCAACACAGCCACAGACCAGGACACACGACTCAACACAGCCACAGACCATGACACATTGCTCAACACAGCCACAGACCAGGACACACTACTCAACACAGCCACAGACCAAGACACACGACTCAACACAGCCACAGACCAAGACACACGACTCAACACAGCCACAGACCAAGACACACGACTCAACACAGCCACAGACCAAGACACACGACTCAACACAGCCACAGACCAAGACACACGACTCAACACAGCCACAGACCAAGACACACGACTCAACACAGCCACAGACCAAGACACACGACTCAACACAGCCACAGAGCAGGACACACTCAACACAGCCACAGACCAAGACACACGACTCAACACAGCCACAGACCAAGACACACGCCACTCAACACAGCCACAGACCAAGACACACGACTCAACACAGCCACAGACCAAGACACACGACTCAACACAGCCACAGACCAGGACACACGACTCAACACAGCCACAGACCAAGACACATGACTCAACACAGCCACAGACCAAGACACACGACTCAACACAGCCACAGACCAGGACACACTACTCAACACAGCCACAGACCAAGACACACGACTCAACACAGCCACAGACCAAGACACACGACTCAACACAGCCACAGACCAGGACTCAGGTGCCGTGGATGATCTCGTATGGTAGAAGGATTTGATGAGGGTCTACCTATAGCTAAACAGCTCTGGCTAGAGCAATATAGAAATGCCTGTTATCCTACACAGGATTGGATCTCCTGGATCAATAGTCACCATGTACAGTGTTGGTTCTCATGGATCAGTAGTCACTATAGAGTGGAACCTTGGCACTGAGTACAAGTACTTATCTCTGCCATTTTAACGACCCATCACATATGATGAATTATTCATCACAACGCCCATCAATGTGCTCGAAATCTCACTATTTAGTTGCCTGCCTTTTTGGGGTTATCCTAGGTAATTTACACTATGTATGACAATTGTTCTTATATGTACATGTGCCTAAATAAGCTTACTTACTTATTTACTTACTGGGACGGCCAGATAACGGGGTAATTCGCCCACGATAAAATCCGCTGAAATATTTGTTGATAGAGTGAGGATCCTGTGGAGCTGTATATATAAACCCTTTAAATGATACTCAGTAGTTTATTCCATGGAATCAGACACTATCTAACACCTCATTCCTATGCTTTTATGAAGGTGTTGAGTGTGAACCATGGCATTACAACCTCTTATTATGTCACACATTCCTCTACTGGTGTGCCCATTCTCCTTGACTTAAGAATCTGTATTTAATGCTCAGAATGGAACTGTTAGCTTACGAGAATTATCCCATATGAATTTTGGGATCGTTCCATCAGTTCAGAGTTCCGTTCCATCAGTTTAGAGTTCCGTTCCATCAGTTTAGAGTTCCGTTCCATCAGTTCAGAGTTCCGTTCCATCAGTTCAGAGTTCCGTTCCATCAGTTTAGAGTTCCGTTCCATCAGTTCAGAGTTCCGTTCCATCATTTCAGAGTTCCGTTCCATCAGTTCAGAGTTACGTTCCAGTATTAAGACTGTATACCGAGATGTGTATAAACACCGAGATGTGTATGTACACCGGGATGTGTATATACACCGAGGAAGTGTATATACACCGAGGAAGTGTATATACACCGAGGAAGTGTATATACACCGAGGAAGTGTATATACACCGAGGAAGTGTATATACACCGAGGAAGTGCATATACACTGGGGAGGTGTATATACACCGAGGAAGTGTATATACACCGAGGAAGTGTATATACACCGAGATGTGTATATACACCAGGATGTGTATATACACCGGGATGTGTATATACACCAGGATGTGTATATACACCAGGATGTGTATATACACCGAGATGTGTATATACACCAGGATGTGTATATACAACGGGATGTGTATATACACCGGGATGTGTATATACACCGGGATGTGTATATACACCGGGATGTGTATATACACCGAGGTGTGTATATACACCAGGATGTGTATATACACCGGGATGTGTATATACACCAAGATGTGTATATACACCGAGATGTGTATATACACCAGGATGTGTATATACACCGGGATGTGTATATACACTGGGATGTGTATATGCACCGAGATGTGTATATACACCAGGATGTGTATATACACCGAGATGTGTATATACACCAGGATGTGTATATACACCGGGATGTGTATATACACCAGGATGTGTATATACACCGAGATGTGTATATACACCAGGATGTGTATATACACCGGGATGTGTATATACACCGGGATGTGTATATACACCGGGATGTGTATATACACCGGGATGTGTATATACACCGGGATGTGTATATACACCGGGATGTGTATATACACCGGAATGTGTATATACACCGGGATGTGTATATACACCGGGATGTGTATATACGCCAGGATGTGTATATACACTGGGATGTGTATATACACTGGGATGTGTATATACACCGGGATGTGTATATACACCGGGATGTGTATATACACCGGGATGTGTATATACACCGGGATGTGTATATACACCGGGATGTGTATATACACCGGAATGTGTATATACACCGGGATGTGTATATACACCGGGATGTGTATATACGCCAGGATGTGTATATACACTGGGATGTGTATATACACCGGGATGTGTATATACACCGGGATGTGTATATACGCCAGGATGTGTATATACACCGGGATGTGTATATACACCGGGATGTGTATATACACCGGGATGTGTATATACACCGGGATGTGTATATACACCAGGATGTGTATATACACCGGGATGTGTATATACACCGGGATGTGTATATACACCGGGATGTGTATATACACCGGGATGTGTATATACACCGGGATGTGTATATACACCAGGATGTGTATATACACCGGGATGTGTATATACACCGGGATGTGTATATACACCAGGATGTGTATATACACCGGGATGTGTATATACACCGGGATGTGTATATACACCAGGATGTGTATATACACCGGGATGTGTATATACACCGGGATGTGTATATACACCAGGATGTGTATATACACCGGGATGTGTATATACACCAGGATGTGTATATACACCAGGATGTGTATATACACCAGGATGTGTATATACACCAGGATGTGTATACACCGGGATGTGTATATACACCGGGATGTGTATATACACCAGGATGTGTATATACACCGGGATGTGTATATACACTAGGATGTGTATATACACCAGGATGTGTATATACACCAGGATGTGTATATACACCGGGATGTGTATATACACCGGGATGTGTATATACACCAGGATGTGTATATACACCGGGATGTGTATATACACCGGGATGTGTATATACACCAGGATGTGTATATACACCGGGATGTGTATATACACCGGGATGTGTATATACACCGGGATGTGTATATACACCGGGATGTGTATATACACCGGGATGTGTATATACACCGGGATGTGTATATACACCAGGATGTGTATATACACCGGGATGTGTATATACACCGGGATGTGTATATACACCAGGATGTGTATATACACCGGGATGTGTATATACACCGGGATGTGTATATACACCGGGATGTGTATATACACCGGGATGTGTATATACACCGGGATGTGTATATACACCGGGATGTGTATATACACCAGGATGTGTATATACACCGAGATGTGTATATACGCCGGGATGTGTATATACACCGAGATGTGTATATACACCGAGATGTGTATATACACCAGGATGTGCATATACACCGGGATGTGTATAAACACCGGGATGTGTATATACACCGGGATGTGTATGTACACTGGGATGTGTATATACACCAGGATGTGTATATACACCGGGATGTGTATATACACCAGGATGTGTATATACACCAGGATGTGTATATACACCGGGATGTGTATATACACCAGGATGTGTATATACACCGGGATGTGTATATACACCAGGATGTGTATATACACCGGGATGTGTATATACACCAGGATGTGTATATACACCAGGATGTGTATATACACCAGGATGTGTATATACACCGGGATGTGTATATACACCAGGATGTGTATATACACCAGGATGTGTATATACACCAGGATGTGTATATACACCAGGATGTGTATATACACCAGGATGTGTATATACACCGTGTGTATATACACCAGGATGTGTATATACACCGGGATGTGTATATACACCAGGATGTGTATATACACCAGGATGTGTATATACACCAGGATGTGTATATACACCAGGATGTGTATATACACCGGGATGTGTATATACACCAGGATGTGTATATACACCAGGATGTGTATATACACCGGGATGTGTATATACACCGGGATGTGTATATACACCAGGATGTGTATATACACCAGGATGTGTATATACACCGGGATGTGTATATACACCAGGATGTGTATATACACCAGGATGTGTATATACACCAGGATGTGTATATACACCAGGATGTGTATATACACCAGGATGTGTATATACACCGGGATGTGTATATACACCAGGATGTGTATATACACCAGGATGTGTATATACACCGGGATGTGTATATACGCAGATATAAATATGGATAAAGATAAGTTTCGCAAGTCGAGTGAAAACAATACCAGTGAACCCGGTCGATGGTCAGTTGAACCCATCGTGAACCAGGTCGTTGGTCAATGGAACCCCGTGAGCTAGCTCGTTGTTCAGTGGAACCCCCGTGAACCCGGTCGTTTGAGCCCCGTGAACCCTGTCCTTGGAACCCCGTGAACCCTGTCCTTGGAACCCCGTGAACCCGGTCGTTGGAACCCCGTGAACCAGCTGGCTCGACAACCTGTTCAAACCAACACAACATAACTGACATATAATAATCATGTGTGTGTGTGTGTGTGTGTGTGTGTGTGTGTGTGTGTGTGTGTGTGTGTGTGTGTGTGTGTGTGTGTGTGTGTGTGTGTGTGTGTGTGTGTGTACACACCTGGAGAGGCGGTGCTGGGCTGTGGCAGGTGTGGCGGAAGTTACCGTCAACTAACGTACTGTGGGTGGAGGGGTGTGGGTGGAGCGGCGTTGGTGGAGGGGGTGTGGGTGGGTGAGATGTGGGTGACGGGAGTGTGGGTGGTGGTGTGTGGGTTGAGGGGGTATGGGTGGCAGGATGTGTGGGTGGAGGGCTTGGGTGGAGGGGTGTGGGTGGCAGCGGTGTGGTAGGAGGGGTGTGGGTGGTGGATGTGTGGGTGGCTGGTATGTGGGTGTGGGTGGAGAGGGTGTGGTAGGAGGGATTTGGGTGGCTGGAATGTGGGTGGAGATGTGGGTGTGGATGTGGGTGGAGGGGATGTGGAGGAGTGAGAGAGGGGAGTGGTGTCTTTACCCACACACCTGGCGCACCTATTATTATTAGCAGTAGTAGTAGTACTACTACTACTACCACCACTACTACTAGCTACTACCAGTGTTTTACGACCCACCGCGGGTTCAATCCTCGCCCTTACCATGGTTTGTTTACCTACTACTACTACTACTACAACTGCTTGTAGCAGTAATAATAGTAGAAATGGTAGTTGTAGTAATAGCCGTAGTAAGAATAGTACCATTTCCTCGGATCAAGAGCCCTTCCACCAGCACCAAGGCACCTCACCTCGTATGATCTAAATCTTATCTTTTAACAGATAGCATCTTGATAATACGACCAGTGGTGCTGCTGTTGTACTAACTTGTATCAGCTTGACTAGGGAGGGGGGTTGAGCCCTGGCTCCTGGGCTTTCCCCCGCCTGGTGGCCTTCGGAGGCCCGAGGTTCTTGAACCTCTCTGGTGGTGTCTAATCTAGGATTCAGGGCCGGTGCTTGTGTCTACACGCTGGTCGCGTACATCATTCCAGGTGTACACTGCTCTTGTACTGCAAATGTACTTCCTGGGCTCTCTGTGGTTCAGCTGAGGGTTCAGATTTCTTCTGTGAACCCTTGCTGTGATTCCTGGGCTCTCTGTGGTTCACTTGAGGTTTCAGATTCCTTCTATGAACCCTTGTTGTGATTCCTGGGCTCTCTGAGGTTCAACTGAGGGTTCAGATTCCTTCTCTGAACTCTTGTTGTGATTCCTGGGCTCTCTGTGGTTCAGTTTCCTTCTGTGAACTCGTGTGTCTAATTTATTTGTACCCATCCTCTATGTGAACACTCCAGCTGCTGCACCTCACCCCTGATGCACCCTCACCTCACATCATTTCACTACTACACCTGCTGCCTCTGTCTCTGACGGAAGAAGTCTACCGTGTAGGTGAAATATTTCATCAATAAATATACCCAACTGTTGTAAATGTGTCTTAATCATCAACTTGTCGGTATTCTATACCATTTCCAACACATATTCTTCACTCGAGCCCCAGGGAAACACACCCACATCCTCCTCACAGCAACACAAGAACACCAGCAAGACAGGTTCTGTTCATACCCACCCTCTCTCACTTAACCACTTTAGAACCTAAGAAAGAACATAATCACATAAGAAAGGAGGATCACTGCAGCAGGCCTGTTGGCGCATACTAGGTAGGTCCTTTACAATCCATCCCACTAACAAAACATTTGCCCAACCCAATTTTCAATGCCACCAAAGAAATAAGCTCTGATAACTCTATCCACTCATTTGCAAGTCCCACTCAAATCCAACCCCTCTCACTCATATATTTATCCAACCTAAATTTGAAACTACCCAAACTCCTAGCCTCAATAACCCAACTAGGTAGACTGTTCCACTCATCAACTACCCTATTTCCAAACCAATACTTTCCTATGTCCTTTCTAAATCTAAACTTGTCCAATTTAAATCCATTACTGTGGGTTCTCTCTTGGAGAGATATCCTCAAGACCTTATTAATATCCCCTTTATTAATACCCATCCTCCACTTATACACTTCGATCATGTCTCCCCTCATTCTTCGTCTAACAAGTGAATGTAACTTAAGAGTCTTCAATCTTTCTTCATAAGGAAGATTTCTAATGCTATGTATTAATTTAGTCATTCTACGCTGAATGTTTTCTAACGAATTTATGTCCATTCTGTAATGTGGAGACCAGAACTGAGCTGCATAATCTAGGTGAGGCCTTACTAATGATGTATAAAGCTGTAATATAACCGCTGAACTTCTGTTGCTTACACTTCTTAATATAAATCCCAGCAATCTGTTTGCCTTATTACGTACGCTTAGGCATTGCTGTTTTGGTTTAAGGTTGCTGCTCACCATAACCCCCAAGTCCTTTTCACAATCTGTATGGCTAAGTTCTACATTATTTAACTTATAAGTGCTAGGGTTATGGACACTCCCGAGCTTCAGAACCTTGCATTTATCTACATTGAACTGCATCTGCCACTTTTCTGACCAGGTATTGAGTTTGTTTAAATCCTCCTGAAGTTCCATAACATCTACGTTTGAATCAATTATTCTACCTATCTTTGTGTCATCGGCGAATTTGCTCATATCACTAGTAATTCCCTCATCAAGATCATTGCTATATATTATAAACAACAACGGGCCCAAGATTGATCCCTGTGGAACGCCACTTGTTACAGATCCCCACTCGGATTTAAACCCATTTATGGACACTCTCTGCTTTCTGTCTGTGAGCCATGACTCGATCCACGAGAGCACTTTCCCCCCAATGCCATGAGCTGCCACTTTCTTTAACAGTCTATGGTGCGGAACTCTATCAAAAGCCTTACTAAAATCTAAGTAAATAATATCAAATTCTTTATCGTGATCAACAGCCTCAAAAGCTTTACTGAAGAAAGTTAATAAATTAATTAGACAAGAACGGCCTCTCGTGAATCCATGCTGAGTATCATTAATCAAGCTATGCTTATCGAGATGGCTTCTCATAATCTCAGCTATAATTGACTCTAGTAATTTGCCTACAATTGAGGTCAGGCTTACTGGGCGGTAATTTGACGGTAACGACTTGTCCCCTGTTTTAAAAATAGGAATTACATTAACCATCTTCCACATATCAGACACTACACCTGTTTGAAGAGATAAATCAAAAGTATTAGTTAATGGTTCACAGAGTTCCATTTTGCATTCCTTAAGAACCCTTGAAAAAAACTCATCAGGGCCCGGCGACTTATTTTGCTTCAGTCTGTCTATCTGCTTCACAACCATTTCACTAGTGACTGTGATGTTACATAATTTATCTTCTTCTGGCCCACTATAAAAATTAATTACTGGAATATTGTTAGTGTCTTCCTGTGTAAAAACCGAGAGAAAATAATTGTTTAAAATCGAGCACATTTCATTCTCTTTGTCAGTAAGATGCCCATAGTTATGTTTAAGGGGACCTATCTTATCTCTAACTTTTGTTCTATAGACCTGGAAAAAACTTTTTGGGTTAGTTTTCGAATCCCTAGCAACTTTAATTTCATAGCCCCTTTTAGCTTTTCTTATCCCCTTTTTAATATCTCTCTTAATATCAATATATTGATTCAAAAGACGACCCCTCACCTCTTTTGATACGCCTGTAAATTCATTTCTTATGCCCTAGTAGATATTTCAGCCTATTATTCATCCATTTTGGGTCATTTCTATTTGATCTAATTTCTTTATACGGGATAAACGTTCTTTGAACAGCATGTATAGTGTTCAGAAAACTTTCATATTGATAGCTCTCTTCGTTACCCCAGTCAACAGACGATAAGTGTTCTCTAAGCCCATCGTAATCTGCTAAGCGAAAATCTGGGACTGTTACTGAGTTATCCCTACTATCATACTTCCATTCAATGCTAAATGTAATTGATTTGTGGTCGCTAGCACCCAGTTCCTCTGAAATTTCTAAATTATTTACAAGGGATTCATTGTTTGCCAGAACTAAGTCAAGCAGGTTATTTTCCCTTGTAGGCTCTGTCACAAACTGTTTCAAAAAACAATCCTGAACTACTTCTAAGAAGTCGTATGATTCTAAATTCCCAGTCAAGAAATTCCAATCAATATGACTAAAGTTAAAGTCTCCTAGAATTACTACATTATCGTGCCTTGTGGCCTTAACAATTTCCTCCCATAGTAGTCTCCCTTGGTCCCTATCTAAGTTTGGGGGACGGTATATCACACCTAAAATCAATTTTTCATGCCCCTCTGAAAATTCTATTCAAACAGACTCTGTATGTGTTACTTCAGACTTAATACCCGTTTTTATGCAACAGTTCAAGCGATCTCGGACATACAATGCCACCCCACCCCCCTTCCCGATACTTCTATCTACTTGGAACAATTTAAAACCCTGAATGTGACATTCTGCAGGCATGTCCCGACTTTTTGAATTAAACCACGTCTCAGTTATGGCAAATACATCAAAGTTTCCTGCACTAGCAATTAATCTCAATTCGTCCATCTTATTCCTAGCACTACGGCTATTAGCATAATATACATTGAAAGACTCTCCTTTCTCTTTACCCTTCCTGCTCATTTCTGTTTTTCTACTAAACCTACTACTGTCCTTATCACCTAGTGTCACTGGCTTTTCAATATCTACCTCGTTCTGCTTATTACTAGTTCTCCTAGAACTCATAATATTACTCAGTGCCCCCACCCCAGACCTAGATAAGTGAACCCCATCCCTGGCATACATGTCATTTCTGCCATAGAAGAGGTCCCAGTTGTCAATGAACGTTACCGCATTTTCCTTACAGTATTTGTCCAACCAGCAATTGACACCAATTGCCCTGGACAACCATTCATTTCCAACTCCTCTCCTTGGCAAAATACCACATATGACAGGGTTCCCACCCTTCCTCCTAATTATTTCTATTGCTGACCTATACCTGCTAATCAGGTCCTCACTCCTACGTCTGCCAACATCATTGCCTCCAGCACTGAGACAGATAAAAGGATTACTCCCATTACCTCTCATGATGTCATCCAGATGGCTAACAATATCCTCCATCCCAGCCCCAGGAAAGCAAACCCTTTGTTTCCTGCTCCTGTCCTTCAAGCAGAATGCCCTATCCATGTACCTAACTTGGCTATCCCCAACAACAACAATATTCTTACATTCCTTGGTGTCGTTCGTCGTGACGTTCCCAGTAGTCGACTCACATTCGTCGGGTAGCATGGAGAATGCATTAGATGTTTCCACAACAGATTCCACAGCAGTCTCTTTCTTCTTCATCGTTTCCACCTTTCCATTCGTCTTCTTGATCGTCAACTTTGTTCCATGCTGTCCAGCCACTGACCAGTTTCCCTTCTTGACCTGAGGACTCAAAACAGGAGGACTACTACGAATCTTTTTGTTTTCCTCGGCCAGTCGCCGAATCTCCATCTTTGCCATCCTCAATTCTTCCTTAATTAAGCTGTTGGTAAAGTTGCTCGATGGAGGGCATCTTGGTTCAGTTTGTAGAGAGCACACTCGACACGTCCTCACTGAGATAAGTACAGGTCACCTCTGACTGGTACTAATGTTGGCAAAATTACCGACAATATGTAAAGTAAAAGGACACAAGTGTAACAACTGTGACATTTTATTGTGACAATGTTTCGCTCTCCAGGATCTTTATCAAGCCGTTACGAGCTTTATCAAGCCATTACGAGCTTTACCAAGCCGTTACAAGCTTTATCAAGCCGTTACGAGCTTTATCAAGCCGTTACCCAGCTTTATCAAGCCGTTACCTTGGGCACTTACACTTAGGCACTGTTGTCTTGGCTTTAGATTTCTGCTTACCATGACTCCCAAGTCCTTTTCACATTCTGTATGATCAAGCTCTACTTCATCTAGTTTATAGCTTTGAGGGTTATTTTCATTCCCAAGGACCAGTACTTTACACTTGTCCACATTGAACTTCATCTGCCATTTTCTCAGATCAAGACATTAATTTGTCCAAATCCTCCTGAAGTTCATTGGAATCCTCTTCAGAATGAATCATACGGCCTATCTTTGTATCATCAACAAATTTGCTCATGTCACTTGTAATTCCTTCATCAAGATCATTAATGTAAATTAACTATCCTTCTTTTATGAATATTGTGGAAAATTACATTTATCTGAATGTATCATTATGTACATAACAGTAAATGAACAAAGATAATTATTATTTATCAGTTAGACAAGTAGGAATTTGGGACACCTAGGTCACAAAAAATGTCCCCCTTCGATACCTACCACTGTCATATCCACAAGTTGCTCTGGACCTATTAATTACAAATGAAATATGTATCACCAGGAATGCTGGTAAATATATAAATTTGTGGACTGTATATTAAAATTAATAAGTGATTATATATACACACATTTACATAACAGAAGGAAAATATATCTTAAAATCACTCACCAATTTGACTGGAGATTAATGTGTATCATACTCAGAAAACCTCACTAACTAAATTTATGAAAATACTGGCCAGAATTATAACATGAATCTAGATAGCTTATCTGAGGTTCCTGGAGCTGTCTTGTCCAGTCGTCTGATATCTCAATTTATGCAGAAATGCATATCCAACAATTTCGCCTCCTATTTGAGAGGTGTCAGCCCAATTTTACCTCTAGAGCACGAAAATTCTTTACATTATTAACTAACGTCTGTTACTCAATTCAAACAAAAAATGGCGAGTCCCTTCTGCGCAGGCGCAGCTTCCCGTTTTTTTATAACAAATATTATTAAATACAGTATGGCCATCTATTTACATATAACTACTGTATTTCTGGAAAATATATACAGTATTTTCCACAAATATCATTAACAGGTACCAGGACTCGTCAGCTTTGAAATGTCTATCATGTTACGGCAGGTCCAACGTTATTGCCAGGAATATACGTGACTTGACTCTCAATGTGCTTCAGTGTTTTAAATCCCCTGCATTGTTGGCACTGGTCAAGGCAGCTGAGAGGTGCCACTGAAGTCTTGGTTGAGATGTTCAGTGTGTGTGTGTGTGTGTGTGTGTGTGTGTGTGTGTGTGTGTGTGTGTGTGTGTGTGTGTGTACTCACCTAGTTGTGGTTGCAGGGGTCGAGTCGTAGCTAATGGCCCCGCCTCTTCACTGGCCGCTACTGGGTCACTCTCCCTGCACAATGAGCTTTATCATACCTCTGCTTAAAGCTATGAATGGATCCTGCCTCCACTACATCGCTTCCCAATCTATTCCACTTACCAATATTTCTACCCTCGCTGGGAATCGAACACAGACCCTGTCAATGATATGCCTATCAGTGTCAAGTGCAAACTCCTACTGTATGCAAATGACAGTGCTCTGTTAGTGACAGGTAAAGACCCACAAGATATTGCTAATGTTTTAACACTGGAACTGGAGTCCTGCAGCAAATGGTTAGTAGACAACAAACTATCATTACACCTAGGGAAAACTGAAGCCATTCTCTTTGGCACGAAACAAACTGAGAAGGGTACATAATTTTAATGTTCAGTGTAATGGGGAGTCCATCACTTTGGTTTCATCAGTAAAATATCTGGGAATCCCCTTTGACCCATGCATGTCAGGAGAATTGATAGCGAATGCCAGACTGAAGTTCCTGTATAGACAAGCACAGTGTCTACCTACTGAGGCTCGCAGGACCCTATGTCTAGCCCTTATACAATGCCATATGGATTACGCTTGCTCTTCATGGTACTCTGCCTTGACAAAAAAACTGAAAGATAGACTGCAAATCACCCAGAACAAAATCGTAAGATTCATCCTGGGGCTGGGACCAAGAGAACATGTAGGCCAGGATGAATTACAGCAGTTGGATATGCTGAATGTTGAAGACAGAGTAAAACAACTGAAGCTAAATCATGTTTATAAAATTGCTCACGAACAGTGTCCAGAATATCTTGCTGTCAATTTTGTCAAGGTTGGGAACCAAAGCAATCATAGTACTAGGGGGAGAGAGCACAACTTTGTAGTACCCACAGTCAGTGGCCAGGCGTCAAACACCTTTTATTGTACAGCAATAAAGAAATGGAACAGACTACCTGCACATGTCAAAGCCAGTCATAGCATGAACCAGTTCAAGAAGACTGCCAAAAAGTGTCTGGTGAATGAAGCTACAGAAAGGGAGGGGAATGATTTTCTATTTTTTAGCTAAAATACATGTAAATTTTACCTTATTCCTAGTAATGACCCTCATATTGTAGATAGTCTTAATGACCCTCGTGTAGTAGATAGTCTTTTTAGTATGATAATAAGATGTTATCTTCATTGTAGAATAATAAGAAAATATTATAACCTTTATATTATAATAATAAGGTAAAAGGACCCCAATGGAAATAAGTCACTCTGTCTGACTTTTTTGGGTTATCCCAGGTTCTCTACACATATGCTGCTATGTATGATAATTCTATGTAACTGTATTTGTGTATACCTGAATAAATTTACTTACTTACTTACTTACCCTCGCCGTGTGAAGCGAGATCTTTAGCGATCAGGCCACCGGGCACCGTAATCAGAGTACTCACTGTAACTCAGATACAGCTTGTGTGATACGCTGTAACATACAAGATTTTCTGATGAGACGACCCTTTACTATTGATTCCTGATTCACTACATAATATCCACACTACACGGTCAGAGAGAGAGAGAGAGAGAGAGAGAGAGAGAGAGAGAGAGATTCAATACTGGAGGATGTGGGTTGCCTTACTGTTATGCACAAGGCCAGTGTTGTGGAGGTTATCACACTTGGCTCCGCTCCGAGGACAGCCAGAAGTGAGCTTCTACACCACAAGACGGGCAGCCAGAAGCAATTACACTCTGGCTGTACCCGTCTCCAGAACATCACTTCATCTGAGATCATTTACTCCCAGGATGACTTGAGTCTGCCACATGTTCGTACGGCGTAATGACATCAACGAAATGAAGTCAGTTGACCAAATGAAATCACTGGCCCACATATGGATCACGGATGGCTCCAACTTCATCCTGTTCCCTATTTGTCTCATAACAATAAAAACACTTTCAAATAAGCTGAAGTAGGTAACAATTCTTAGCTTGTAAATAAAGCTAGGTACTTATTTCCCAACCCTGTAAAACCATGGTGTAAATAGAGAGAGAGAGAGAGAGAGAGAGAGAGGTGGAGTGAGTGAAGAGAGTAAGAGGGAGGAAGCAGGAAAACGGGAGGGGAGGGGAATGGTATGGAGGGGGAGGATGATTGAGGAGAGTGAGGGAGGGAGGGAGGGTAATGTGACGGTGGGAGGGTAAGGAGGGGGATGGAGGGCTAGGAGGGGTGGTGGAGGGGGGAGGGAGAGAGGAAGGGAGGGTTGCCACACCATCAACCAGCAAGAACCAGTTCCCCGCCTCTACTGTGACGTCACAACATGGCCGCTAATGTAAACACAGACATGGTGTAACTTGTTTTTTTTTTTTTTGTAACCACACGTGCGCGCACACGTATGCACACACATGTACAGACACGGAGGCGCACACAGCAACCTGATTATGTACAGAAATCTGTACATTATCTGTCATCACCAATGGTTGAGTTGTGAGGTTTCAAGACTGTCTACTGTACGAAGGTCATTAAATCTATACGTCACCTGTACACTGCCAGCCAGGAATACTTAAATACCTTAAATAGTGATTAATGTAAACTACCAGTGTATATACACTGAGATATACACATCTCTGTGTGTATATACACTGAGATATACACATCTCTGTGTGTATATACACTGAGATATACACATCTCTGTGTGTATATACACTGAGATATACACAGTACTTCAGTTATAGAGTTATCAGGAAGTGGAATAGTCTAGCAAGTGATATAGTGGAGGAAGGAAACCATACATAGTTTTAAGGCGAGGTATGACAAAGCTTAGGGAGCAAAGAGAGAGAGGACCTAGCAGCGACCAGTGAAGAGCCGGGGTCAGGAGCTGAGTCTCGACCCCTGCAACCACAATTAGGTGAGTACAATTAAGTACCTCTGAGATATACACATCTCTGTGTGTATATATACACTGAGATATACACACATCTGTGTGTATACTCTTGCGTATATGGGGACCTTCACAGTAAGTGCCTGAAGAAGAGTTCTTGATCCAGGGAGGTGGAGCCACCCTCTTCTTCTTCCTGGAATCAAACCTGATGACCTCACAGGTTTAACACTGTGGTGGTGGGGAGTTGAACGTGGGGTTGCACCAAGGGGGGGGGGGAGGTAACCTGGTTCCTTGGAAGAAGAGCCGACCAGTAGGCAAGATGTGAGGCCAAACAACAACAGCAGCAGCAGCAGGAGTAACAGTAACAAACAACAACAACAACAACAACACAGGTAGAGGTGAGGCTGGGGTGACCTTGACGTGATGACGTCACTCATGCAATCTTATGTCCTCACACACATGTGTGTACGTCCTGTTGCGTACACACACACACACACACACGGGTGAGAAAGTGATGTATTGGAGGCAGGATACATACATAGCTTTAAGAAGAGGTATGATAATGCTCACGAAGCAGGGAGAATGACCTAGTAGCGACCAGCGAAAAGGCGGGTCCAGGAGCTGTGACTCGACTCCCGCAACCACAACTAAGTGAGTGCAAATAGGTAAGTACACACAAACAAACAAACAAACATGCACTAGATTAGGGACCACAGGAAAGCGCTGGTTTAGCAATAGAGTTGTAGATGAGTGGAACAATCTCCCAGGTAGCTGTAGATGAGTGGAACAATCTCCCAGGTAGTTGTAGATGAGTGGAACAATCTCCCAGGTAGCTGTAGATGAGTGGAACAATCTCCCAGGTAGTTGTAGATGAGTGGAACAATCTCCCAGGTAGCTGTAGATGAGTGGAACAATCTCCCAGGTAGTTGTAGATGAGTGGAACAATCTCCCAGGTAGCTGTAGATGAGTGGAACAATCTCCCAGGTAGTTGTAGATGAGTGGAACAATCTCCCAGGTAGTTGTAGATGAGTGGAACAATCTCCCAGGTAGTTGTAGATGAGTGGAACAATCTCCCAGGTAGTTGTAGATGAGTGGAACAATCTCCCAGGTAGTTGTAGATGAGTGGAACAATCTCCCAGGTAGTTGTAGATGAGTGGAACAATCTCCCAGGTAGTTGTAGATGAGTGGAACAATCTCCAGGATAGTGCAGATGAGTGGAACAATCTCCCAGGTAGTGCAGATGAGTGGAACAATCTCCAAGATAGTGCAGATGAGTGGAACAATCTCCCAGGTAGCTGTAGATGAGTGGAACAATCTCCCAGGTAGCTGTAGATGAGTGGAACAATCTCCCAGGTAGTTGTAGATGAGTGGAACAATCTCCCAGGTAGTTGTAGATGAGTGGAACAAACTCCCAGGTAGTGTAGATGTGTGGATCAGACTCCTAGGTAGTGTAGATGTGTGGATCAGACTCCTAGGTAGTGTAGATGTGTGGATCAGACTCCTAGGTAGTGTAGATGTGTGGATCAGACTCCCAGGTAGTGTAGATGTGTGGATCAGACTCCCAGGTAGTGTAGATGTATGGATCAGACTCCCAGGTAGTTGTAGATGAGTGGAACAAACTCCCAGGTAGTGTAGATGTGTGGATCAGACTCCTAGGTAGTGTAGATGTGTGGATCAGACTCCTAGGTAGTGTAGATGTGTGGATCAGACTCCTAGGTAGTGTAGATGTGTGGATCAGACTCCCAGGTAGTGTAGATGTATAGATCAGACTCCCAGGTAGTGTAGATGTGCGAATCAGACTCCCAGGTAGTGTAGATGTGTGGATCAGACTCCCAGGTAGTGTAGATGTATGGATCAAACTCCCAGGTAGTGTAGATGTATAGATCAGACTCCCGGGTAGTGTAGATGTGATCAAACTCCCAGGTAGTGTAGATGTATAGATCAGACTCCCGGGTAGTGTAGATGTATGGATCAGACTCCCAGGTAGTGTAGATGTGCGGATCAGACTCCCAGGTAGTGTAGATGTATGGATCAAACTCCCAGGTAGTGTAGATGTATGGATCAGACTCCCAGGTAGTGTAGATGTATGGAACAGACTCCCAGGTAGTGTAGATGTGTGGATCAGACTCCCAGGTAGTGTAGATGTATGGAACAGACTCCCAGGTAGTGTAGATGTGTGGATCAGACTCCCAGGTAGTGTAGATGTATGGATCAGACTCCCAGGTAGTGTAGATGTATGGATCAGACTCCCAGGTAGTGTAGATGTGTGGATCAGACTCCCAGGTAGTGTAGATGTATGGATCAGACTCCCAGGTAGTGTAGATGTGTGGATCAGACTCCCAGGTAGTGTAGATGTGTGGATCAGACTCCCAGGTAACGTAATTCAGGAGAGAACTTCCGGTAGCTTTGCAACTATGGAAACACAGAGAAGAATTTCCTTGCAACAAATAAGTGAACTCTAGATATAAACCCAAATGTGCTCCTGGTTTAACATCTTTATCATGCACCCCATACCCATCCTGTGGGCGGTAGATGTACTCCTACAAACCTATACCCATCCTGTGGGCGGTAGATGTACTCCTACAAACCTATACCCATCCTGTGGGCGGTAGATGTACTCCTACAAACCTATACCCATCTGTGGGCGGTAGATGTACTCCTACAAACCTATACCCATCCTGTGGGTATGTGGTGAGCAATAAACTCGAAGGATGACGAAGCTGATCCCATGTATCAGAAATCTTTCCTACGAGAATAGACTGAAGGCACTGAATCTGCACTCTCTAGCTGTAGAATTATGGAGTAAGTTTAACTAGGCACAAGTACACATAGCTGGAGTTTACCTGGAGAGAGTTCCGGGGGTCAACGCCCCCGTAGCCCGGTCTGTGACAATCATCATACATAGTGTAAATTGTGTTTGAAATGGTATAAAATACCATTAAGTTGAAGATTAAGACACATGTGCAACAGTTGGGTGTGTTTATTGATGAAACGTTTCGCCCACACAGTGGGCTTCTTCAGTCAAATATAGAGGCAACAGTTGTAATGGAATCAAGATGATGTAATCAGTTCCTCAGCCTGGAGAGGAAGTATTTGAGGAGGTCAGTCCCGAAGCCTGGAGAAGAGTTAGTTCAGCTTCATGGAGCTGAACTAACTTTTCTCCAGGTTAAGGGATTGATTACATCATCATTATTTCACTACTACTGCTTCCTCTGTATTTGACGGTGACCAAAACTGTGCAGCATAATGTAGATGAGGCCTAACCAAGGATGTATAGAGTTGAAGAACAACCTGAGGACTCCTATTATTTATGCTTCTTGATATGAAGCCAAGGATTCTGTTAGCTTTATTGCGAACACTTATGCACTGTTGTCTTGGTTTCAGATTACTGCTAACCAGAATTCCTAATTCCTTTTCGCTATCAGTAATATTAAGATCTACATTATTTAGTTTATATGTGGCATGGTTATTTTCCTGTCCGATGCATTTGTCTATATTAAACTACATCTGCCACTTCTCCGACCACTGCATCAGTCTTTTCAAATCTTCCTGGAGTGCTCTAATGTCCTCGTCAGAATGAATTCGACTGCCTATTTTGGTGTCATCAGCAAACTTACTTATGTCGCTATTTATTCCCTCATTTATTCCCATGTCGTTTATGTAGATTGTGAAAAACAAAGGGCCCAACACTGACCCCTGTGGAACACCGCTAGTGACGCTTCCCCACTGATTTCTCCCCATTTATGCAAATTCTCTGCTGCCTATTTGTCAACCATGCCTCTATCCTGGTTACCTGGAGGTTACCTGGAGGTTATTCCGGGGATCAACGCCCCCGCGGCCCGGTCCATGACCAGGCCTCCCGATGGATCAGGGCCTGATCAACTAGGCTGTTACTGGTGTCCGCACGCAGTCCAACGTACGAGCCACAGCCCGGCTAATCCGGCACTGACTTTAGGTATCTGTCCAGCTCTCTCTTGAAGGCAGCCAGGGGTTTATTGGTAATTCCCCTTATGCTTGGTGGGAGGCTGTTGCACAGTCTTGGGCCCCGGACACTTACGGTGTTTTCCCTTAGTGTACCAATGGCGCCCCTACTTTTTATTGGGGGCATTTTGCATCGCCTGCCCATCGCCTCCTATTCCGTGTGCCTTAATTTTCCTTAATAGTCTCTGATGTGGAACTCTATCAAAAGCCTAACTGAAGTCCATATACATAACATCATATATATTAAGAACATAAGAACGAAGGAACACTGCAGAAGGCCCACTGGCCCATGCGAGGCAGGTCCAAGTCCCTACCGGCTTAAGCCAATGCACCCAACCTAGTCAGGTCAGGTCACACTGACTTAAGGGAGGAACACGGCAACCGACCTGTTAGCACAAGCTATCAGGTCTAACTCACACCCACCCACATCTACTCATGTATTTATCCAACCTATTTTTAAAGCTACACAACGTTCTGGCCTCTATAACGGTACTTGGGAGTTTGTTCCACTCATCCACAACTCTATTACCAAACCAGTACTTTCCTATATCCCTCCTGAATCTGAATTTTTCCAACTTAAAACCATTGCTGCGAGTCCTGTCTAGGCTAGATATTTTCAGCACACTATTTACATCCCCTTTATTTATTCCTGTCTTCCACTTATAAACCTCAATCATATCCCCCCTAATTCTACGTCTTTCTAGAGAGTGCAGTTTCAGGGCCCTTAGTCTATCCTCATAGGGAAGGTTTCTGATACATGGGATCATCTTTGTCATCCTCCTTTGTACATTTTCCAGAGAATTTATATCCATTCTGTAATACGGTGACCAAAACTGTGCAGCATAATCTAAATGAGGCCTAACCAAGGATGTATAGAGTTGAAGAACAACCTGAGGACTCCTATTATTTATGCTTCTTGATATGAAGCCAAGGATTCTATTAGCTTTATTGCGAACACTTATGCACTGTTGTCTTGGTTTCAGATTACTGCTAACCAGAACTCCTAAATCTTTTTCGCAATCCGTAATATTAAGATCTACATTATTTAGTTTATATGTGGCATGGTTATTGTCCTGTCCAACATTTAGAACTTTGCATTTGTCTATATTAAACTGCATCTGCCACTTCTCCGACCACTGCATCAGTCTATTCAAATCTTCCTGGAGTGCTCGAATGTCCTCGTCAGAATGAATTCGACGGCCTATTTTGGTGTCATCGGCAAACTTGCCGATGTCGCTCTTTATGCCCTCATCTATGTCGTTTATGTAGATTGTGAACAGCAGGGGGCCCAACACTGACCCCTGTGGAACACCGCTCGTGACGCTTCCCCACTCTGATTTCTCCCCATTTATGCAAACTCTCTGCTGCCTATTTGTCAACCATGCCTCTATCCAGGAAAAAATTTCTCCTCCTATTCCATGTGCTTTAATTTTCCTCAATAGTCTCTGATGTGGGACCCTGTCAAAAGCCTTACTGAAGTCCATATACACAATATCATATTCGTTACCATGATCTACCTCCTCAAATACCTTAGTGAAAAAAGTTAATAAATTCGTAAGGCAGGAACGTCCCTTTGTAAAACCATGCTGAGATTCGTTGATTAATTTATGCTTTTCAAGGTGGCTACGAACTGCCTCGGCAATTATTGATTCCATAAATTTTCCCACTATGGAGGTTAGGCTTATTGGTCTATAGTTCGAAGCTAAGGACCTGTCACCTGTTTTGAAAATAGGTATCACATTTGCCATTTTCCACTTATCTGGCACCATGCCAGTTTGTAGTGATATGTTGAAAAGATTAGCCAAAGGTGTGCTAAGCTCCTCTTTACATTCCTTTAGAACCCTTGCATACAGTTCATCAGGGCCTGGGGATTTGTTAGGTTTTAATTTATCTATATTACCATGATCTACCTCCTCAAATATCTTAGTGAAAAAAATTAATGAATTCGTAAAGACAGGAACGCCCTTTTGTAAAACCTTGTTGAGATTCATTGATCAATCTATGCATTTCAAGATGGCTACCAATTGCCTCGGCAATTATTGAGTCCATAAATTTATCAATAAAGACACCCAACTGTTGCACACGTGTCTTAATCTTCATAGCGTAAATTACCCACCAGGATAACCCAAAAAAGTCAAAGTGACTTATTTCCACCGCGGTTCTTTTAATATGTTATTATTTAAACCTTCAAAGTTAAGACAGTTAAGTAACTCAACTGTGTGGAGGATATGACTCAGGTGTATAAATGGAAGACAGGAATAAATAAAGGGGATGTTACGTGAAAATATCTGACCAACACAGGACTCGCAACAAGGGGCTCTAGTTGAAAAAAAAATAGATTCAGAAAGGATATAGGATACAGAGTTGTGGTTGAGTGGAACACTCCCGAGTAGCGTTACTCGGGAGTTTGTTACTCCGGAGCGAGGACCTTGTGTAGCTTTAAAAATAGGTTAGATAAGTACAGTCGAGTGGTAGACGTTTGGTAGCGTCCTTAGCTCACACACGGAGGGTCCGGTATCGATCCCCGGCACGGGTGAAACGTTTGGCATACTTCCTTACACCTGCTGTCCTTGTTCACCTTGCAGTAAGCAGGTACCTGGGTGTTAGATGACTGTTGTGGGGTGGCATCCTGGCGGTCAAGATTACTCGAAATTCTGTATTTACTCAGGGACTTTCTATAGGGTGTGTAAGTGACATCATCTAGGACTGTAACAGTTGCAGTAGGCCTACTGGCCTACCGCAACTTACTCTCACGAGAGTGTAAATACAGCAGTCTTCGCAACACTGGAAGAGAGGATTGCCTAACTGTAAACAAAGAAAGTGGCATTTGTAAATTACGTAAATTTACAGCAACAGCTAAGGTACTGACGTCAGTAATTTACGTCAGGGTATAATAGAAGGTGAGAGATGTTGAGACACTAACACGGAAGAGTAGAGTTAGTGAGTTAGGTCACTACTCACTCAAGAGTCCTTCACCGCGATATATTTGACCTGGGTAGTAAAGAGGAAGTGACGCAGGAAGGACGCCTCTGCAATGGAGTGGAGACGCCAAGGCACCTCTCTGATGGACGGGACACGCTAGGACACCTCCATAACGGAGTGGGATACGCCAAGACACCTTTATAATGGAGTGGGATGTCAAGACACCTCTATAACGGAGTGGGATACGCCAGGACACTTCTATAGCGGAGTGGGATATGTCAGGACACCTATAATGGAGTGGGACACGCCAAGGCACCTCTGTAACAGTGGGGCACGTCAGGACACCTCTCTAATGGGGAGTCTACCTGGAGGTGAATAAGAGGGAAAGAGTGAGAGACAAAGAGAGACAAAGAGAGAGACAAAGAGAGAAACAAAGAGAGAGAGAGAGAGAGAGAGAGAGAGAGAGAGAGAGAGAGAGAGAGAGAGAGAGAGAGAGAGAGAGAGAGAGAGAGAGAGAGAGAGAGAGAGAGAGAGAGAGAGCAAATAAAATCGCTGACCCACAGATGGCTCCAACTTCAATCTGCTCCCTGTCTGTATTTAGAATTTCACACTATAACCAACATCAACCACCACTCAACCACCCCTCTAACCATCATTCACACTATAACCAACATCAACCACCCCTCTAACCATCATTCACACTATAACCAACATCAACCACCACTCAACCACCCCTCTAACCACCATTCACACTATAACCAACATCAACCACCACTCAACCACCCCTCTAACGACCATTCACACTATAACCAACATCATCCACCCCTCTAACCACCATTCACACTATAACCAATATCAACCACCCCTCAACCACCCCGCACCCCGTGTCCAGGACACAGGGTGTGTCTTGACACGTGTACTGGTGACGCCAGAGTCTTGCGTCACTGGTACAGCTGGGTGCTGGGCCCGGTCCAGCACCCAGCTAGGGGTGCTGTTTAGAGCCCCGCTGACGCAGATTGACGCAGACTGACGCAATGTAATCTCCACTTCGTGCGCCTAGGCTCAGGCTCCTGAGCCCGCCTCTTCAGCGTAAAAGTAGATGGTAGAAGATAGTTTTCTTAAAGGGTAGGATAGATAAAGGCAGGATAGATACTGCACAACGTTCACTGCTCACTCTGCAATACTTGTACCAACAACAACATTAACAACAACAACAACAACAAAAATAAGAGAAGCAACAACAATACCAACAACATCAATACTACTACTAATACTAATACTAATAATAATAGTAACTAACATGATAATAATAATAATAATAATAATAATAATAATAATAATAATAATAATAATAATAATTATAATAATAATAATAATAATAATAATAATAATAATAATAATAATAATAATAATAATAATAATAATAATTATAATAATAATAATAATAATAATAATAATAATAATAATAATAATAATAATAATAATAATAATAATAATAATAATAATCTCAGTAATGTGTACACTATTTTCTTCACATATAATTAGGACACAGGTTAGGACACCACTGTAATGGCGTGGGTGGTGTGGGCGTGGAGTGGGTCACCCTGGGGGTCCTCAGGTCACGTGGGCGTGGTGTGGGGTCACCCTGGGGGTTCACAGGTCACATGGACGTGGTGTGGGTCACCCTGGGGATACACATGTCACATGTACGTGGTGTGGGTCACCCTGGGGGTTCACAGGTCACATGGACGTGGTGTGGGTCACCCTGGGGATACACATGTCACATGGACGTGGTGTGGGTCACCCTGGGGATACACATGTCACATGGACGTGGTGTGGGTCACCCTGGGGGTCCACAGATCACATGGACGTGGTGTGGGTCACCCTGGGGATACACATGTCACATGGACGTGGTGTGGGTCACCCTGGGGGTTCACAGGTCACATGGACGTGGTGTGGGTCACCCTGGGGATACACATGTCACATGGACGTGGTGTGGGTCACCCTGGGGGTCCACAGATCACATGGACGTGGTGTGGGTCACCCTGGGGATACACATGTCACATGGACGTGGTGTGGGTCACCCTGGGGGTCCACAGATCACATGGACGTGGTGTGGGTCACCCTGGGGATACACATGTCACATGGACGTGGTGTGGGTCACCCTGGGGGTTCACAGGTCACATGGACGTGGTGTGGGTCACCCTGGGGATACACATGTCACAGGGACGTGGTGTGGGTCACCCTGGGGATACACATGTCACATGGACGTGGTGTGGGTCACCCTGGGGGTCCACAAATCACATGGACGTGGTGTGGGTCACCCTGGGGATACACAGGTCACATGGACGTGGTGTGGGTCACCCTGGGGATACACAGGTCACATGGACGTGGTGTGGGTCACCCTGGGGATACACATGTCACATGGACGTGGTGTGGGTCACCCTGGGGGTCCACAGATCACATGGACGTGGTGTGGGTCACCCTGGGGATACACAGGTCACATGGACGTGGAGTGGGTCACCCAAGGGATACACAGGTCACGTGGGCGTGGTATAGGTCACCCTGGGGGGTCCACAGGTCACGTGGGCGCCACTATTTAGGTCATGGGCAGTGACGTCACGCTGCCGTTTCCATGGTAACCAGGGACGCGGGGGCGGCCAAGATGGCGGCTGCTTTGTTTACTTATCCAAGCCAGCAACGGTCTCTCTTCAAGCCTCTTCATCCTAGGAACTGGAGCTATTATCCCCAGCACCACGACTATCCTGCCTCGGGATAATTAACCCCGGAGATGTATTAACCCAGGATACGCCAAGATAACCCAGGAGGGGCAAGCAGTTAAGGTCCCCAGTGGAAATAAGTCACTCTGGCGGACCTTTTTTTTTTTTTTTTGAGGGGGTTATCCTATGATTTACACTGTGTAACATTTTGAGACACTTGTGCAACATTTGGAAATCTTTATTGAGGAGACGTTTCGCCAACCTGTGGCTTCTTCGGTCCAATAGAGAGAATAGCGGTGAAAGATGAAAAGGAGAATGAGATAATCAGTCCCTCAGCCTCCTAGCTGTTTTTGGACTGAAGAAGCCACTGGCTGGCGAAACGTCTCTTCAATAAAGATTTCCAAATGCTGCACAAGTGTCTCATACTTCAATTTACACTATGTATGATAACTGTAATTATGTGTACCTGTGCCTAAATAAACCTTCACATGAACCCTGACTATGTGTTCTAGTTCTATAATAATAATAATAATAATAATAATAATAATAATAATAATAATAATAATAATAATAATAATCTTTATTTCTACAAGTATACGTAACACAACGTACACATAAATGGTGTCAGTACCAGGCTTTTACTATGCTATATATATATATATATATATATATATATATATATATATATATATATATATATATATATATATATATATATATATATATATATATATATATGGTAGATCAACATTACTGTGTCTGCTGAGAGAGAGAGAGAGAGAGAGAGAGTTGCTTGACTTGTGGATGTAATGATGTACTAGTGGCCCTCCTGTCACACACCTTGTACCGTTACTTGGCCTAGTTACCTCTGTCTGAGAGTTACGACGGTTTCTGAGAGTTACGACTGTGTCTGAGAGTTACGACTGTGTCTGAGAGTTACGACTGTGTCTGAAAGTTACGACGGTGTCTGAGAGTTACGACTGTGTCTGAGAGTTACGACGGTTTCTGAGAGTTACGACTGTGTCTGAGAGTTACGACTGTGTCTGAGAGTTACGACTGTGTCTGAAAGTTACGACGGTGTCTGAGAGTTACGACTGTGTCTGAGAGTTACGACGGTTTCTGAGAGTTACGACTGTGTCTGAGAGTTACGACTGTGTCTGAGAGTTACGACTGTGTCTGAAAGTTACGACTGTGTCTGAGAGTTACGACTGTGTCTGAGAGTTACGACTGTGTTTGAAAGTTACGACGGTGTCTGAGAGTTACGACTGTGTCTGAGAGTTACGACGGTGTCTGAGAGTTACGACTGTGTCCGAAAGTTACAACGGTGTCCGAGAATTATCTAATCATGATAGCTTTATCAGTAACTAGAAGCAATTAAACTCATCTCTAACTCTACACTCTAACTCTACATTCTAACTTCACTCGAACTCTACATTTTACACTTATCTTGGATAATATTGTTCCTCTATAACTAAGTTACACACATGTAAACATTAAGGCAGGTGTGGCAGTGTTTACCTACACACGTGTAAACATTAAGGCAGGTGTGGCACTGTTTACCTACACACGTGTAAACATTAAGGCAGGTGTGGCATTACCTACACACACGTGTAAACATTAAAGCAGGTGTGGCATTGTTTACTTACACACGTGTAAACATTAAGGCAGGTGTGGCATTGTTTATATACACACGTGTAAACACTAAGGCAGGTGTGGTATTGTTTACCTACACACGTGTAAACACTAAGACAGGTGTGGTAGTGTTTACCTACACACGTGTAAGCATTAACACAGGTGTGACATTGTTTACCTACACACGTGTAAACACTAAGGCAGGTGTGGCAGTGTTTACCTGCAACTTGTGGCACATGAGCATCAGAGAGGTGGCACCACTGCACGAACGGCAGCCATGGGTGGGTCACTCACCCGCTGATGCTTTCGTTCCAGCCTCTGCCTCTGACTCCGGCTACGGCAACCGTTCGTCATGTCACTTTTTTACCAAAATATGTTGTGAAATACATGTGCAAGAAATTAATGCATAGTTGTAATTAAGAAGTAATTTCGTGTTCTGTTGGACATAAAGTTCGTTATAGTGAATATAAATGATTGAAGCCAATGGCCATAGGATCGGATGCAGACTTACCCCGCGTTCTGGTTTTGGCTGAGTTGACTTGAGTGAAAAACTACTCTAGCACCTCTCCCCCATCACCCCCTTACAATTTTCCCAGGAAAAGGGCATAAATGAAGCTTCCCAAGGGATGTCCAGCAGATAAGTAGATAGATGTAGAGTGCGTATAATGGTATCCGGTTTGTAGCATCATCCATGTCTTGGGTGATCCCTGGATGATATGATCTCCCACACACCCCCTTACACACCCCCTAAAGCGATGTGGTGGACTCCCAGGGGGCGTTTAAGGTAACTGTCGAGGGCAGGGGTTAAGGGGGCGGAGAATCCTTCATTGAGTAGTGACGCAATTCCCAGGTTAAGGGAGATATACGCAGTGCGTCAAGCACTTCAGTACGCAGATGTTATCGTCTTGAAGGAGGTGATACCTTGAGGCAGGTGAAGAAGGGCTCTTGATCCAGCAGGAGATGCAACATTCTCGCAATGAAAAGCAGGGACGCCACAAGTACACTGAGAGACAACACAATAAGTGTCAGAGGCCCAAGACTGTTCAACTGCCTTCCAGCATAAGGGGGATTACCAATAGACCCCTGACTGTCTTCAAGACGGCACTGGACAGGCACCTAAAGTCAGTACCTGACCAGCCGGGCTGTGGTTCCTACGTCAGTTTGCGTGCGGCCAGCAGTAACAGCCTGGTTGATCAGACCCTGATCCACCATGAGGCCTGGTGGTGGACCGGGCCGCGGGGGCGTTGACCTCCGAAAACCTCTACAGGTTTACTCCAGGTATACCCCTCCAATTTCTTGGAATAAAGATGATTGCCGCCCATAGGGTATGTGGTGAACACCGCCCACGGTGTGGGTGGGTACGTGGTGAGCACCGCCCACGTGGGTACGTGGTGAACACCGCCCACGGTGTGGGTGGGTACGTGGTGAACACCGCCCACGGTGTGGGTGGGTACGTGGTGAACACCGCCCACGGTGTGGGTGGGTACGTGGCGAGCACCGCCCACGTGGGTACGTGGTGAACACCGCCCACGGTGTGGGTGGGTACGTGGTGAACACCGCCCACAGTGTGGGTGGGTACGTGGTGAACACCGCCCACGGTGTGGGTGGGTACGTGGTGAGCACCGCCCACGGTGTGGGTGGGTACGTGGTGAGCACCACCCACGGTGTGGGTGGGTACGTGGTGAACACCGCCCACGGTGTGGGTGGGTACGTGGTGAGCACCACCCACGGTGTGGGTGGGTACGTGGTGAACACCGCCCACGGTGTGGGTGGGTACGTGGTGAACACCGCCCACGGTGTGGGTGGGTACGTGGTGAACACCGCCCACGGTGTGGGTGGGTACGTGGTGAACACCGCCCACGGTGTGGGTGGGTACGTGGTGAACACCGCCCACGGTGTGGGTGGGTACGTGGTGAGCACCGCCCACGTGGGTACGTGGTGAACACCGCCCACGGTGTGGGTGGGTACGTGGTGAACACTGCCCACAGTGTGGGTGGGTACGTGGTGAGCACCACCCACGGTGTGGGTGGGTACGTGGTGAACACCGCCCACGGTGTGGGTGGGTACGTGGTGAGCACCACCCACGGTGTGGGTGGGTACGTGGTGAACACCGCCCACGGTGTGGGTGGGTACGTGGTGAACACCGCCCACGGTGTGGGTGGGTACGTGGTGAACACTGCCCACGGTGTGGGTGGGTACGTGGTGAACACCGCCCACGGTGTGGGTGGGTACGTGGTGAACACCGCCCACGGTGTGGGTGGGTACGTGGTGAACACCGCCCACGGTGTGGGTGGGTACGTGGTGAACACCGCCCACGGTGTGGGTGGGTACGTGGTGAACACCGCCCACGGTGTGGGTGGGTACGTGGTGAACACCGCCCACGGTGTGGGTGGGTACGTGGTGAACACCGCCCACGGTGTGGGTGGGTACGTGGTGAACACCGCCCACGGTGTGGGTGGGTATGTGGTGAACACCGCCCACGGTGTGGGTGGGTACGTGGTGAGCACCGCCCACGGTGTGGGTGGGTACGTGGTGAACACCGCCCACGGTGTGGGTGGGTACGTGGTGAACACCGTCCACGGTGTGGGTGGGTACGTGGTGAACACCGCCCACGGTGTGGGTGGGTACATGATAATGCTTTTAACCATCCATTTGCAACATACATGAACAAGCGTATACGTACATGGGCGCAGGAGCTGGAGATCAACATGTGCGCGCAACGAGTGTGTGCACGAGCACTTAACTAACGGGAATATGTACTTACCTTTATGTGGTTACAAGGGTCAATTCACAGCTCCTGGTGCGCGCGCGCGCGTGTGTGTGTATTCACCTATTTGTGGTTGCAGGGGTCGATTCATGGATCCTGGTCCCGCCTGTGTGTGTACGAACAACGGTCGTATCGCTGAAACCTGCTGTCAGAACTACAGAAAAAAACTGAATACATCGACTCAAGGTTGAGGGACTGATTACCTCATTCTCCTCCTGTTCTTCAAGTTTCTCCTACGTATGGACTGATGAAGCCACTGTGTGGCGAAACGTTTCCTCAATAAAGATACCCAAGAGTTGCACATGTGTCTAATTATCAACAATCCAGGCTACACACTGCCAACTTATATAGACCATAGCTGACATCAGTGACTTACTGCTATGTAGAAATCCCTTTGTTATGCAGAGCAAATTAGGTTAATTTTGTCCCCAGGATGCGACCCACACCAGCAGGCTAACAGGAAGTGGAATAGTTTGGTAAGCGATGTAGTGGAGGCAGGATCCATACATAGCTTTAAGTAGAGGTATTATAAAGCTCACGGTTCAGGGAGAGTGACTTAGTAGCGATCAGTGAAGAGGCGGGGCCAGGAGCTTGGAATCGACCCCTGCAACCTCAACTAGGTGAGTACAACTAGGTGAGTACCCAGGTACCTATTTATTGCTAGTTGAGCATGCACAGCAAAGTGTCTTAAAGAAACACGCCCTAATGTATGCACACGTGCCGGGAATCGAACCACGGTCCTCAATGTGTGAGCTACCAACCGAGCTACGGGACACCGACTTCTTGCATAACTTACTTCATATGTATATATAAATCATTAGTTTTTTTGCGTAATTATAATTTAAAACTAGGCTTCTCGGGTAGCTTTTAAAAATAGGTTAGACAACTACATGACTTAGACGGGTTGAATGAGTAGAGTCTAACAGTAAATAGGTACCTGGGAGTTAGTGGACTGTTGTGGTCACATCCCGAGAGGAGATATTAGTACGTGGATAAAAATAAGCCACACTTTTTGGCTTCCTTGGGTTTATAATACGAATGAAGTCTTATAGCATGGCTCAGTAGGCCTATTGCAATGAAGTCTCATAGCATGAACCAGTAGGCCTATTGCAATGAAGTCTCATAGCATGGACCAGTAGGCCTATTGCATGAAGTCTCACAGCATGGACCAGTAGGCCTATTGCAATGAAGTCTCACAGGCACAAAAGAAGAAGAACTAGTAGTAATAGCAGCAGCAGCAGCAGCAGCAGCAGCAGTAGTAGTAGTAGTAGTAGTAGTAGTAGTAGTAGTAGTAGTAGTAGTAGTAGTAGTAGTAGTAGTAGTAGTAATAATAGCAGAAGTAGTCACTTATGGCGAAGCCTTTCCTTCATAAATGTCTTAACGTGTTAAGGTAGCATCTTGAGGGTACCACCACTAGGTATGATTGTGCCCAAGAGATAGGAACTATCAGTGCTGGTGCTGGAGAGGACTTGAGTTCGAATCCTGGGTAGGGTTAGATATATGGGCATGCTGCCATTGTTTACCTGGCAGTAAATACGTGTTAGGAGACCATCTACCAGTCGACTGATGTTGGGCACTCCAAAGAGTAAGGACTCCAGTGGAAATAAGTCACTTCGTTTGATTTTCTTGGGTTATTCTGGATAATTTACACTGTGTATGGTAACTGTACTTATGTGTACCTGTGCCTAAATAATTTTGCTTGCATTGCTTGGTATTCTTGAGGTACCAACTTTCCGTGGATATAGCGAGGAAGTAATTAAAGCTAACTCTATACACGGTTTCAAGGCTAACTGGTCGAGTCCAGAAGATGACTTTCGTTCTCTGCTAAGATTTTGCTCGGATTTTTAACTCCGGAGGGTTAGCTACCCAGGATAACCCAGGAAAATCAGTGGGTCATCGAGGGATTGTCTGTCTTATTTCCATGGGAGGGGGGGGGTTCCTTCAATCTTGTTCCCCAGGATGCGACCCAAACCACTCGACTAACACCAGGTACCTACTTACTTGCTAGGTGAACGGGGACAGCAGTTGTAAGAAAACACGCTCAATATTTCTATCCTTGCCGGAGATCGAACCAAGGACACTGTGTGAGGCGAGAGCGTTGTCTACCAGACCACGGGACAATTAATATACCATGGCTGTGTGAAGATTTAAATATACTTGTACTCCACTTCCCCGTATAATTGTGTAAATAATTAGTGTATATATGCCAGTGGGGTCTGAACGTAGGCAAGTATCATGATGATGAGGCTACTTATGTAGTTATCATAAGTTGATTAGATAGCCTCTTATTCTGTGGGAAATTCTGGTATCCATTATTTTGTCATATCAGAGAACATACTAAAGCAGTACTGCAGTCTTTATTTAATTGACATTATTAGATATATGGCATTATAGATACTTTTTTCTTAATATTTAAATAAGTCCAACAGGTCTGGAGTTGTTTTACACAGTATATATAACTTCCAACAGGTCTGGAGTTGTTTTACACAGTATATATAACTTCCAACAGGTCTGGAGTTGTCTTACAAAGTATATATAACTTCCAACAGGTCTGGAGTTGTTTTACACAGTATATATAACTTCCAACAGGTCTGGAGTTGTCTTACAGAGTATATATAACTTCCAACAGGTCTGGAGTTGTCTTACAAAGTATATATAACTTCCAACAGGTCTGGAGTTGTCTTACACAGTATATATAACTTCCAACAGGTCTGGAGTTGTTTTACACAGTATATATAACTTCCAACAGGTCTGGAGTTGTCTTACAGAGTATATATAACTTCCAACAGGTCTGGAGTTGTCTTACAGAGTATATATAACTTCCAACAGGTCTGGAGTTGTCTTACACAGTATATATAACTTCCAACAGGTCTGGAGTTGTCTTACACAGTATATATAACTTCTAACAGGTCTGGAGTTGTCTTACACAGTATATATAACTTCCAACAGGTCTGGAGTTGTCTTTCAGAGTATATATAACTTCCAACAGGTCTGGAGTTGTCTTACACAGTATATATAACTTCCAACAGGTCTGGAGTTGTCTTACAGAGTATATATAACTTCTAACAGGTCTGGAGTTGTCTTACACAGTATATATAACTTCCAACAGGTCTGGAGTTGTCTTACAGAGTATATATAACTTCCAACAGGTCTGGAGTTGTCTTACACATTTGTATAACAGCTTTTTCCTTGAATATTAGTAAAAAAATTACAGAGGTACCAATTTTTATTGGTAGGTGGACAGGATCAGCAATACTATAATCGACACAATGATCCACAAAACAGCCTATGAGTCCTGTATCCCTTGCTGGATTCTGTATGTACCCATAACATAAACAAAGACTAGTTATTGTAGTACATTCTTGCTAGTTCTGTCTTAGATTACATATGTTTTAGCAATTTATTGATATCCTCTTTATTTCTTCTTGTTTTCCAATTTCATACCACTTTCTAGACTGTCAGGTCAGTCTTGTTTCTTTACCTGTCTTGTTAAGAAAGTCTCCAGACACAGAGGATTGACTATCATCCAACGTGTTCCCTACACAGTAGGCTTCTTCAGTCAAATACAGAGGCAGCAGGTATTGTAGTGAAATCAAGATGATGTAGTCAGTCCCTCAGCCTGGAGAAAAGTTCAGCTCCATGGAGGTGAACTTTTCTCCAGGCTGAGGGACTGACCACCTCAAATACTATTTCTCCAAGGTTGATGGACTGATTACATCATCTTCATTTCACTACTACACATGCTGTCTCTGTATTTGACGTATTAATGTTCCTTTCGTTATTAATATATTGACCAGAGCTGCAACATTCAGAGTGGGCCAGTAGGTAGGTTGGACCTACCTAGCATGGGCCAGTAGGCCTGCAGCTACTTTCTTCTTGGGACTTCTGTTAGGAAATCAAAATGTGAATCGGCTTGATGTATGATAATTGTACTTGTCCACCTGTGCCTAAATAAACTTACTAACCTATAGAAGAGTCAAATAATATGACTTATGTCCACTGGCTTCAGATTTTTTCTTACCTGGACCCATAAGTGATTTTTGCTGTTTCTCAAATTCCTCATAATTTTGTCTTGTATGTATATACATTTGTTATACTGAAGTGCACCAGTCACTTGTCTGACTACATCACCACCAGTCACTTGTCTGACTACATCACCACCAGTCACTTGTCTGACTACATCACCACCAGTCACTTGTCTGACTACATCACCACCAGTCACTTGTCTGACTACATCACCACCAGTCACTTGTCTGACTACATCACCACCAGTCACTTGTCTACTACATCACGACCAGTCACTTGTCTAACTACATCACCACCAGTCACTTGTCTGACTACATCACCACCAGTCACTTGTCTAACTACATCACCACCAGTCACTTGTCTAACTACATCACCACCAGTCACTTGTCTAACTACATCACCACCAGTCACTTGTCTGACTACATCACCACCAGTCACTTGTCTGACTACATCACCACCAGTCACTTGTCTAACTACATCACCACCAGTCACTTGTCTGACTACATCACCACCAGTCACTTGTCTAACTACATCACCACCAGTCACTTGTCTGACTACATCACCACCAGTCACTTGTCTACATCACCACCAGTCACTTGTCTGACTACATCACCACCAGTCACTACATCACCACCAGTCACTTGTCTTGTCTGACTACATCACCACCAGTCACTTGTCTAACTACATCACCACCAGTCACTTGTCTGACTACATCACCACCAGTCACTTGTCTAACTACATCACCACCAGTCACTTGTCTAACTACATCACCACCAGTCACTTGTCTGATTACATCACCACCAGTCACTTGTCTAACTACATCACCACCAGTCACTTGTCTGACTACATCACCACCAGTCACTTGTCTAACTACATCACCACCAGTCACTTGTCTGACTACATCACCACCAGTCACTTGTCTAACTACATCACCACCAGTCACTTGTCTGACTACATCACCACCAGTCACTTGTCTAACTACATCACCACCAGTCACTTGTCTGACTACATCACCACCAGTCACTTGTCTGACTACATCACCACCAGTCACTTGTCTAACTACATCACCACCAGTCACTTGTCTGACTACATCACCACCAGTCACTTGTCTGACTACATCACCACCAGTCACTTGTCTAACTACATCACCACCAGTCACTTGTCTGACTACATCACCACCAGTCACTTGTCTGACTACATCACCACCAGTCACTTGTCTAACTACATCACCACCAGTCACTTGTCTGACTACATCACCACCAGTCACTTGTCTGACTACATCACCACCAGTCACTTGTCTAACTACATCACCACCAGTCACTTGTCTAACTACATCACCACCAGTCACTTGTCTGACTACATCACCACCAGTCACTTGTCTGATTACATCACCACCAGTCACTTGTCTAACTACATCACCACCAGTCACTTGTCTAACTACATCACCACCAGTCACTTGTCTGACTCACTTGTCTAACTACATCACCACCAGTCACTTGTCTAACTACATCACCACCAGTCACTTGTCTAACTACATCACCACCAGTCACTTGTCTAACTACATCACCACCAGTCACTTGTCTAACTACATCACCACCAGTCACTTGTCTAACTACATCACCACCAGTCACTTGTCTAACTACATCACCACCAGTCACTTGTCTAACTACATCACCACCAGTCACTTGTCTAACTACATCACCACCAGTCACTTGTCTGACTACATCACCACCAGTCACTTGTCTAACTACATCACCACCAGTCACTTGTCTAACTACATCACCACCAGTCACTTGTCTGACTACATCACCACCAGTCACTTGTCTGACATCACACCAGTCACTTGTCTGACTACATCACCACCAGTCACTTGTCTGACATCACACCAGTCACTTGTCTGACTACATCACCACCAGTCACTTGTCTGACTACATCACCACCAGTCACTTGTCTAACTACATCACCACCAGTCACTTGTCTGACTACATCACCACCAGTCACTTGTCTAACTACATCACCACCAGTCACTTGTCTGACTACATCACCACCAGTCACTTGTCTAACTACATCACCACCAGACTACATCACCACCAGTCACTTGTCTGACTACATCACCACCAGTCACTTGTCTGACTACATCACCACCAGTCACTTGTCTGACTACATCACCACCAGTCACTTGTCTAACTACATCACCACCAGTCACTTGTCTGACTACATCACCACCAGTCACTTGTCTAACTACATCACCACCAGTCACTTGTCTGACTACATCACCACCAGTCACTTGTCTGACTACATCACCACCAGTCACTTGTCTAACTACATCACCACCAGTCACTTGTCTGACTACATCACCACCAGTCACTTGTCTGACTACATCACCACCAGTCACTTGTCTAACTACATCACCACCAGTCACTTGTCTGACTACATCACCACCAGTCACTTGTCTGACTACATCACCACCAGTCACTTGTCTAACTACATCACCACCAGTCACTTGTCTAACTACATCACCACCAGTCACTTGTCTTGTCTACTACATCACCCCCAGTCACTTGTCTAACTACATCACCACCAGTCACTTGTCTGACTACATCACCACCAGTCACTTGTCTGTCACTAACTACATCACCACCAGTCACTTGTCTAACATCACCACCAGTCACTTGTCTAACCATCACCACCAGTCACTTGTCTGACTACATCACCACCAGTCACTTGTCTGACTACATCACCACCAGTCACTTGTCTGACTACATCACCACCAGTCACTTGTCTGACTACATCACCACCAGTCACTTGTCTGACTACATCACCACCAGTCACTTGTCTAACTACATCACCACCAGTCACTTGTCTGACTACATCACCACCAGTCACTTGTCTGACTACATCACCACCAGTCACTTGTCTGACTACATCACCACCAGTCACTTGTCTGACTACATCACCACCAGTCACTTGTCTGACTACATCACCACCAGTCACTTGTCTAACTCACCACCAGTCACTTGTCTGACTACATCACCACCAGTCAGTCACTTGTCTGACTACATCACCACCAGTCACTTGTCTGACTACATCACCACCAGTCACTTGTCTGACTACATCACCACCAGTCACTTGTCTAACTACATCACCACCAGTCACTTGTCTGACTACATCACCACCAGTCACTTGTCTGACTACATCACCACCAGTCACTTGTCTGACTACATCACCACCAGTCACTTGTCTGACTACATCACCACCAGTCACTTGTCTGACTACATCACCACCAGTCACTTGTCTAACTACATCACCACCAGTCACTTGTCTGACTACATCACCACCAGTCACTTGTCTAACTACATCACCACCAGTCACTTGTCTGACTACATCACCACCAGTCACTTGTCTGACTACATCACCACCAGTCACTTGTCTAACTACATCACCACCAGTCACTTGTCTACTACATCACCACCAGTCACTTGTCTACTACATCACCACCAGTCACTTGTCTAACTACATCACCACCAGTCACCAGTCACTTTTCTGACTACATCACCACCAGTCACTTGTCTAACTACATCACCACCAGACTTGTCTTGTCTGACTACATCACCACCAGTCACTTGTCTAACTACATCACCACCAGTCACATCACCACCAGTCACTTGTCTGACTACATCACCACCAGTCACTTGTCTGACTACATCACCACCAGTCACTTGTCTGACTACTACATCACCACCAGTCACTTGTCTGACTACATCACCACCAGTCACTTGTCTAACTACATCACCACCAGTCACTTGTCTACCACCAGTCACTTGTCTAACTACATCACCACCAGTCACTTGTCTAACTACATCACCACCAGTCACTTGTCTGATCACCACCTGTCACTTGTCTGACTACATCACCACCAGTCACTTGTCTAACTACATCACCACCAGTCACTTGTCTGACTACATCACCACCAGTCACTTGTCTGACTACATCACCACCAGTCACTTGTCTGACTACATCACCACCAGTCACTTGTCTGTCACTTGTCTGACTACATCACCACCAGTCACTTGTCTGATCACCACCAGTCACTTTTCTAACTACATCACCACCAGTCACTTGTCTGACTACATCACCACCACTACATCACCCAGTCACTTGTCTGACTACATCACCACCAGTCACTTGTCTACTACATCACCACCAGTCACTTGTCTGACTACATCACCACCAGTCACTTGTCTGACTACATCACCACCAGTCACTTGTCTAACTACATCACCACCAGTCACTTGTCTGACTACATCACCACCAGTCACTTGTCTGACTACATCACCACCAGTCACTTGTCTAACTACATCACCACCAGTCACTTGTCTGACTACATCACCACCAGTCACTTGTCTAACTACATCACCACCAGTCACTTGTCTAACTACATCACCACCAGTCACTTGTCTAAGTACATCACCACCAGTCACTTGTCTGACTACATCACCACCAGTCACTTGTCTAACTACATCACCACCAGTCACTTGTCTAAGTACATCACCACCAGTCACTTGTCTGACTACATCACCACCAGTCACTTGTCTGACTACATCACCACCAGTCACTTGTCTGACTACATCACCACCAGTCACTTGTCTGACTACATCACCACCAGTCACTTGTCTGACTACATCACCACCAGTCACTTGTCTGACTACATCACCACCAGTCACTTGTCTGACTACATCACCACCAGTCACTTGTCTAACTACATCACCACCAGTCACTTGTCTGACTACATCACCACCAGTCACTTGTCTAACTACATCACCACCAGTCACTTGTCTGACTACATCACCACCAGTCACTTGTCTAACTACATCACCACCAGTCACTTGTCTAACTAAATCACCACCAGTCACTACATCACCACCAGTCACTTGTCTACCACTACATCACTACATCAGTCACTTGTCTGACTACATCACCACCAGTCACTTGTCTAAGTATATCACCACCAGTCACTTGTCTAACTACATCACCACCAGTCACTTGTCTACTACATCACCACCAGTCACTTGTCTACCAGTCACTTGTCTAACTACATCACCACCAGTCACTTGTCTAACTACATCACCACCAGTCACTTGTCTAACTACATCACCACCAGTCACTTGTCTAACTACATCACCACCAGTCACTTGTCTAACTACATCACCACCAGTCACTTGTCTAACTACATCACCACCAGTCACTTGTCTAACTACATCACCACCAGTCACTTGTCTGACTACATCACCACCAGTCACTTGTCTGACTACATCACCACCAGTCACTTGTCTGACTACATCACCACCAGTCACTTGTCTGACTACATCACCACCAGTCACTTGTCTGACTACATCACCACCAGTCACTTGTCTGTCACTACATCACCACCAGTCACTTGTCTGTCACTACATCACCACCAGTCACTTGTCTGACTACATCACCACCAGTCACTTGTCTAACTACATCACCACCAGTCACTTGTCTGACTACATCACCACCAGTCACTACATCACCACCAGTCACTTGTCTGAACTACATCACCACCAGTCACTTGTCTAACTACTCACATCACCACCAGTCACTTGTCTAACTACATCACCACCAGTCACTTGTCTGACTACATCACCACCAGTCACTTGTCTGACTACATCACCACCAGTCACTTGTCTGACTACATCACCACCAGTCACTTGTCTAACATCACCACCAGTCACTTGTCACTACATCACCACCAGTCACTTGTCTAACTACATCACCACCAGTCACTTGTCTGACTACATCACCACCAGTCACTTGTCTAACTACATCACCACCAGTCACTTGTCTGACTACATCACCACCAGTCACTTGTCTGACTACATCACCACCAGTCACTTGTCTAACTACATCACCACCAGTCACTTGTCTGACTACATCACCACCAGTCACTTGTCTAACTACATCACCACCAGTCACTTGTCTAACTACATCACCACCAGTCACTTGTCTGACTACATCACCACCAGTCACTTGTCTGACTACATCACCACCAGTCACTTGTCTAACTACATCACCACCAGTCACTTGTCTGACTACATCACCACCAGTCACTTGTCTAACTACATCACCACCAGTCACTTGTCTGACTACATCACCACCAGTCACTTGTCTGACTACATCACCACCAGTCACTTGTCTGACTACATCACCACCAGTCACTTGTCTGACTACATCACCACCAGTCACTTGTCTAACTACATCACCACCAGTCACTTGTCTAACTACATCACCACCAGTCACTTGTCTAACTACATCACCACCAGTCACTTGTCTGACTACATCACCACCAGTCACTTGTCTAACTACATCACCACCAGTCACTTGTCTGACTACATCACCACCAGTCACTTGTCTAACTACATCACCACCAGTCACTTGTCTACACTACATCACCACCAGGCA
>NC_091342.1:4745696-4770696 GCF_038502225.1 Cherax quadricarinatus | reverse complement strand
CTGAGTCTCGACCCCTGCAACCACAATTAGGTGAGTACAATTAGGTGAGTACACACACTGGTGTTGCCATCTGTTGAAGACAAGAGTAAGCTGTCTCCGCCTCTCCTGTCATCTGTTGGTGGTGCCGTGAACTACCGCCGCTCACCCTGCCATCTACCGAGAGGAAAAGTCATTATAAATACTGAATGGAATTTTCCCGCCAGTTAAACTGCATTACCTCGAAACTCAGACTTTATTTCCTGTGTGGGCAGCAGTGCCCACCCAGGGCAGTGCAAATACCGCCACCACCACGTAGCACTCCAGTAACTACGTGATCACGGCAGACACATGTCATTAGAACGGGAGAAAGTGAGTTTGAGTCACAGTTGAGAAAAAAGTAAGTGCATAATAATGGTGGAAGTGAGGCCATGTAAGCCGGAAAGTTACATTACAACGTAATACTACGTTGTGACTCAATGCAACTCACTACAACCCCCTCACTGTGTATTTTATATATATATATATATATATATATATATATATATATATATATATATATATATATATATATATATATATATATATATATATATATATATATATATATATATATATATATAATACTAAGGTACCACCTCTAGAACTGTACTGGGGACCCTCATCCTCAGAGAAGACAATAAACGTACCTCAGGGAAATTCAAGGTTCTCCCCGGAGCTGTATGAATATTTTTTATAATTTATATGTTATATATGTACTTTATTAATAGACAGAAAAACTGATAGAAAACACAAGCATGAATACATTGGTACAATATATCAGAGGTTATGAATCTCCTCCAGCTCCTCCGAAGCCGGACGCGAGCCAAGTATGCAGCAAGTATTTCCCCTCTGGATGGCCACGCTGAGGCGCTGGAACATGAAAGTAGCTGCCCTTGGGTCCCTGGTGGTGTCAATGAGTCTGGAACCAGTTTTTTAAGGAAACATGTGGCATTTTTTTCCCATGATCCCAAGGTCTCTGGTCCCACTGGCACAAATTGTTACTGTTGGCTTATGTCCCTGTACTTGTTGATCTTGTACTCCTCCCTGTGGTTAACAGCTCCTCCCTGTCGCCCCACACTGTGATGGATATAGGTGTCATCCAGTGTGGATACACAGGTATAGTCCCATGCTAAGAGCTTGCCATTATTCCAAGGGTAGATGGTGATCCCGTCGGGGCGGATTGCTGGGTTGTGGGTATTGTTGGCTGCTAGTGATTGGGGCTCCCTCTCGGCTGGGCATCCAGCTGTAGCAAGGGTTCTCTTAATGATGTCATTGGCCTCATTTTGTCTTGCATGCCAACCCTTGGTTTTGGAACAGTTAAGTCCATGTAGACCGTATTGGTCTGCTTGCACTTCGCCGCAAATACACGGATCCGTGTAAATTGGGGCAGCAAGGCGCAGAGCCACTGCAATACAGAGGGTCTTAGGGTCGAGGGGCGTTCCTATTGCCGAAATGGGAACTGTTTGGAGGAGTGAGGTGCGCTCACAGCTTGGAGTCGGGCAATCTCCCTGTCTGATGTCTGATGTTACAGCCCTGAGCATGTTGGCAAGCACCTTTTCAGCGATGGGGTCATCCCAGCTTGACTGTTTGTAAGCCAGTGCTGCACTAGGGTTTGGTGCTGGAGCAGCAAGAGTCTCCCATTCAGTGATGGCACTGGCATAGTTATTCTTGCATATATATATATATATATATATATATATATATATATATATATATATATATATATATATATATATATATATATATATATATATATATATATATATATATATATATATATATATATATATATATATATATATATATATATATATAGGGATGTACCACCTCTGGAACTGTTCTGGGGACCCTCATCCTCAGAGAAAAGAATAAACTTGCTTCAGGGAAAACTCATGGTTCTTCCTGAAGCTGTTTGAAAATTGTTTCCTTCTACCACCCCCTATATTTTATAGATACTTTATTTAAAGACAAAATACATTGACAAAATACACTGACAAAAATACAGAAGGGAGTAAAACGACATAGATAGCTCAGAGCTACATCTCGAATACTTCATCCAGCTCCCCGTTGGTGGGCTGCGTGACCAGAATGCTGCAGGCATTTCCCCTCTGGATCGGAACACTGAGTCTCTGAAAGAGGAAGCTGGCCGTTCTGTGGTCCTTGGTTTCTATGATGAGCTTTTTACCCAGTTCATTGAGGAACTTTAAAGCACCCTTGCACCATACTCCATAGGTCTCCGACCCTAGTGGGAAGAAGTTATAACAAGGGGGAAGGTCTTCATAGTTGTGGGTCTTCTGGATCTCCATGTGGCTGGCAGCTTCACCCCCTTCAGCGGCACAGGTGTAGTCCCAGGCAAACTGCTTTCCATCCTTCCAGGGTAACATAGTGGCTCCATCAGGACGCTTTTGACTTACGTCAGACCTCTGCACTTGGGGTTCCCGTTGGGCTGGGCAACGGGCTGTGGCGAGGTTTGTCGTTATGTTGTCGTTGACCTCCTCATGTCTAGCATACTTATTCGTGCCGAATAGGTAAAACATATTATTTTGGATTAAATAGGAACGCTCCTCTAGCCGGAAAAGACAAGCGAAAATCATTCTGAACCTAACGTTATAATAAGTTCAGGTAAGTTTTCTAAGGTTCTTTTGGTACAAAATTATTAATATTTACATTAATATAAATTTAAAAAAATACATCTTTAAACATATAAGAGAAAATTTTAGAAAGGACTTAGTTTTAAATGAGTTCTTGCTAATTGACCAATTTTACCTATTCGGCACGACACACATATATATATATATATATATATATATATATATATATATATATATATATATATATATATATATATATATATATATATATATATATATATATATATAAAATGTCTTCTGTCGTTATTGTCCTTCTTCATGTTCTTGTTGTTCATGTTCTTGTTCTTGTTCTTGTTCTTGTTCTTGATTCCTGGTGTCAGGACTCATGGTAAACATCACAAATAAAATAAATACTTTTTTTTTAATTCGCCTAAAATAAACTGTCGTCCCGAAATATTTTTTTTTTCCTGGAAACAGACATTCACAGGCAGGAATATTATGTGTTGACACGAGGCTTCCCAACTGTGTTGTGTAGCATCCAGTGGGTGAAACATTGTGTAGTCTCCAGTGGGTGAAACATTGTGTAGTCTCCAGTGGGTGAAATATTGTGTAGTCTCCAGTGGGTGAAACATTGTGTAGTCTCCAGTGGGTGAAACATTGTGTAGCATCCAGTGGGTGAAACATTGTGTAGTCTCCAGTGGGTGAAACATTGTGTAGCATCCAGTGGGTGAAACATTGTGTAGCATCCAGTGGGTGAAACATTGTGTAGTCTCCAGTGGGTGAAACATTGTGTAGTCTCCAGTGGGTGAAATATTGTGTAGTCTCCAGTGGGTGAAACATTGTGTAGTCTCCAGTGGGTGAAACATTGTGTAGCATCCAGTGGGTGAAACATTGTGTAGTCTCCAGTGGGTGAAACATTGTGTAGCATCCAGTGGGTGAAACATTGTGTAGCATCCAGTGGGTGAAACATTGTGTAGTCTCCAGTGGGTGAAACATTGTGTAGTCTCCAGTGGGTGAAATATTGTGTAGTCTCCAGTGGGTGAAACATTGTGTAGTCTCCAGTGGGTGAAACATTGTGTAGCATCCAGTGGGTGAAACATTGTGTAGCATCCAGTGGGTGAAACATTGTGTAGCATCCAGTGGGTGAAACATTGTGTAGCATCCAGTGGGTGAAACATTGTGTAGCATCCAGTGGGTGAAACATTGTGTAGCATCCAGTGGGTGAAACATTGTGTAGTCTCCAGTGGGTGAAATATTGTGTAGTCTCCAGTGGGTGAAATATTGTGTAGTCTCCAGTGGGTGAAACATTGTGTAGTCTCCAGTGGGTGAAACATTGTGTAGGATCCAGTGGGTGAAACATTGTGTAGCATCCAGTGGATGAAACACCTTTATGTAAGATAAGATAAGATAAGATTTCGTTCGGATTTTTAACCCCGGAGGGTTAGCCAGCCAGGATAACCCAAGAAAGTCAGTGCGTCATCGAGGACTGTCTAACTTATTTCCATTGGGGTCCTTAATCTTGTCCCCCAGGATGCGACCCACACCAGTCGACTAACACCCAGGTACCTATTTGCTGCTAGGTGAACAGGACAACAGGTGTAAGGAAACGCGTCGAAATGTTTCCACATTGTATATCCTCCAGTGGGTAAAACATTGTATAGCTTCCTCAAGGTAAGTTCCTTGATGCTGGTGAGGGGCTCTTGATCTAGGGAATTGAACTTACCTTCTCGTTCCTCTGATCGAAACTCATTAGTTCCCATTTCCCCAGAAGCTGTGATCCTTACGGGTTTAGCGTAATAATAATAATAATAATAATAATAATAATAATAATAATAATAATAATAATAATAATATAAATGTGTGTGTTAGGCTTAAAGCCTATCGGCTACACGAGTTGAAGATATATAAATTCCAGGAGGATATAACCCCACTCCACAACTGTGCCAGCAAAGCAATAGCAAAGAATTACAGGGTTCTAAGAAGCGAGGTCACCACCCACCTGGATACCCAACAACTGCACAACCCAGGGCAGCATGGTTTTGGAGTAGGTCAATCCTGCCCCTCACAACTACTGGACCACTATGATATGGTCTTGGACGCACTGGAGGACAAACAAATGCAGATGTAGTAAACACAGACTTCGTGAAAGCCTTCGACAAGTGAAATCATGGTGAAATAGCACACAAAATGCATGATAAAGGAATAACTGGAAAAGTTGGCAGATGGATCTTTAACTTTCTAACCAAGAATGCAAAGAGTAACAGTAAACAGTAAAATGCTCTGATCCACAAGGTACGCTCTCCCCATCCTTTTCCTCATCCTCATATCAGACATAGACAGAGATGTAAACCATAAATGCAAATAAATAAATAAATAAATAATTAAATAAATAACAGTGTCTTCTGCTGATGATACTACAATTTGCATAAGACTGTCACTGAGGACACTGCAAATCTCAAAGCGGATATAAACCAAGTCGTCTTCAGATGGCCCACAGAAAACAATATAAAGTTTCAACGAGGACAAATTTAAATTACTCCATTATGAAAAACCTGAGGAAATAAAACTAGATCGGAGTGTAAAAAAAATTCTAAGCATATAATGGAGCGAGAAACTAATGTGAAGGACTTGGGAGTGACAATGTCAGAGGATCTCACTTTCAAAGATCACAGTAATATCGTTATCACATCTGTGAGGAAAATGATAGAATGGATAATGAGAACTTTCAAAAGAAGGGATGCCAAGCCAATGATGATATTTAAATCACTACTTCTCTCTAGCCTGGAATACTACTGTACACTGACAACCTCTTTCAAGGCAGGCGAAACTGCAGCTCTGGAGAATGTATGTTCACTGCACGTATAAGCACAGCCAAACACCTCGATTACTGAGACCTTTTGAAGTTTCTTGACCTGTACTCCTTGAAACACAGGCGAGAAAGATACACTAATATTTGCACCTGGAGAATTCTAGAGGGACTAGTCCCAAATCTGCACACAGAAATCACTTCCTACTGGGAGTGCAACATCGCTTATTTAATAGCAGGGGTGCTACGAGTACCTGGAGAGTGTTCTAGGGGTCAACGCCCCTACAGCCCGGTCTATGACCAGGCCTGGCCAGGCCCGGTCCATGACACTTAAAGAAAAAACAAGTGTCAAGGGTCTAAGACTGTTCAACTGCCTGCCAACATACATAAAGGGGATTTCCAATAGACCCCTGGTGGCCTTCAAGAAGGAGCTGGAAAGATAAAGTCAGTACCTGACTAGCCGGACTGTGGTTCGTATGTTGAATTGCTTGCGACCGGAAGTAACAGCCTGGTTGATCAGCTCCTGACTCACCATGAGGCCTGGAACACCTTTCAGGTAGATTTCAGGCAGATAGGCTCAAAGCCGAAGGATACGGATTCGATTCTGGGGTGGGTGGAAGCCTCTGGACGTGTTTCCTTATACCTGCTGCCTGTGGTTACCAAGCAGTAAGTAGGTACCCGGGTGTTAGTCGACTGTTGTGGGTAGCATCCTGGGGAAGAGGTGGTATTCACAATGGATACAAGCCACTGTGACTGGCTTTCATGGGTTATTCTGGTTACTAATGCTCTGGGTTAATAATCGGAATAAATTGTAATAATTTTGGTAGAATTACCGAAGATACATTGTCGGTAATTTTACCATTTTTATAGTTTGTATTGTTCGTTACGGCTTGATAAAGCTCCTGGAGAGCGAAACGTTGCTGCAATAAAATGTCACATTAGTTCCACTTGTGGCCTTTTACTTTACAATCTGAATAAAGTATTTAGTGATATTCAACCCTTAAAGTGTATGATAATATGTACCAGTGTTCACTTATACTGTTGTTGTTCACTTATACTGTTGTTGTTCACTTATACTGTTGTTGTTCACTTATACTGTTGTTGTTCACTTATACTGTTGTTGTTCACTTATACTGTTGTTGTTCACTTATACTGTTGTTGTTCACTTATACTGTTGTTGTTCACTTATACTGTTGTTGTTCACTTATACTGTTGTTGTTCACTTATACTGTTGTTGTTCATTTATACTGTTATTGTTCACTTATACTGTTGTTGTTCACTTATACTGTTGTTGTTCACTTATACTGTTGTTGTTCACTTATACTGTTATTGTTCACTTATACTGTTGTTGTTCACTTATACTGTTGTTGTTCACTTATACTGTTGTTGTTCACTTATACTGTTGTTGTTCACTTATACTGTTGTTGTTCACTTATACTGTTATTGTTCACTTATACTGTTGTTGTTCACTTATACTGTTGTTGTTCACTTATACTGTTATTGTTCACTTATACTGTTGTTGTTCACTTATACTGTTGTTGTTCACTTATACTGTTATTGTTCACTTATACTGTTGTTGTTCACTTATACTGTTATTGTTCACTTATACTGTTGTTGTTCACTTATACTGTTATTGTTCACTTATACTGTTGTTGTTCACTTATACTGTTGTTGTTCACTTATACTGTTGTTGTTCACTTATACTGTTGTTGTTCACTTATACTGTTATTGTTCACTTATACTGTTGTTGTTCACTTATACTGTTGTTGTTCACTTATACTGTTGTTGTTCACTTATACTGTTGTTGTTCACTTATACTGTTGTTGTTCACTTATACTGTTGTTGTTCACTTATACTGTTGTTGTTCACTTATACTGTTGTTGTTCACTTATACTGTTGTTATTCACTTACACTGCTGTTGTTTACTCTTAAGATAAGATAAGATAAGATAAGATTTCGTTCGGATTTTTAACCCCGGAGGGTTAGCCACCCAGGATAACCCAAGAAAGTCAGTGCGTCATCGAGGACTGTCTAACTTATTTCCATTGTGGTCCTTAATCTTGTCCCCCAGGATGCGACCCACACCAGTCGACTAACACCCAGGTACCTATTTGCTGCTAGGTGAACAGGACAACAGGTGTAAGGAAACGTGTCGAAATGTTTCCACCCGCCGGGAATCGAACCCGGGGCCTCCGTGTGTGAAGCGGGAGCTTTAGCCACCAGGCCCCTCCTACCTGGAGGGCATTCCAGGGATCAACGCCCCCGCAGCCCGGTCCACGACCAGGCCTCCCGGTGCATCAGGGCTTGATGAACCAGACTGTTACTGCTGGCCGCACGCAATCCAACGTCTATTGGTAATTCCCCTTATGCATAGTGGGAGTCTGTTGAACAGTCTTGGGCCCCGGATACTTATGGTGTTTTCTCTCAGCGTACCAGTGGCGCCCCTACTTCTCGTTGTGGGTATTTTGTGCCGCCTGCCCAGTCTTTTACTTTCTTACTGCTGTTGTTAACTAGCAATGGGGTTGTTCACTAACATTGTTGTTGTTCACTCTTACTGTTGTTCACTTACACTGTTGTTGTTTACTTATACTGTTGTTGTTTACTCATACTACTGTTGTTTACTTAAACTACTGTTGTTCACTCATACTGTTGTTGTTCACTTACACACTCCAGTGTGCGTCACACACTCCAGGATGCGTCACACTCCAGGATGCGTCACTCACACTCCAGTATGCGTCACACACACCAGGATGCGTCACTCACACTCCAGTATGCGTCACACACTCCAGTATGCGTCACTCACACTCCAGCATGCGTCACACACTCCAGGATGCGTCACACTCCAGTATCCGTCACACACACTCCAGGATGCATCACTCACACTCCATGATTGCGTCACACACACACCCCAGGATGCGTCACTCACACTCCAGTATGCGTCACACACTCCAGGATGCGTCACACTCCAGGATGCGTCACTCACACTCCAGTATGCGTCACACACACTCCAGGATGCATCACTCACACTCCAGTATGCGTCACACACACACACTCCAGGATGCGTCACTCACACCATAGGGTGTTACCCATCACCCTGGGTGCTACCAAGATCAATAACTCCACAATGCCAGTTTGCGTGTCTGTATCGATCGATAGACACTCCGGTCATCAACATTCCAGGGTAAATGAACGTCGACCCAAATTCTTCCCAACATGTATAATTTAAAACAGGTACTGAAGAAGGTATGTGAAGTGATACCTATCTAGCAATATCACCCAAGATACCACATTCACGGTAACGTATATGACGGTTTTGTTTCCGTATTTTTGCTATATTTTTTTCAGACTGTTTGTATGATGGAGAGAGTGAGTGAAGTACTGGCGTAGTCCTGCCTCAACACAGTTGTCTTCCGTCTTCTGTGTTACAACACACAACTGCCTCAAGTCCAAGACCCCAATGGAAATAAGTCACTTTGTCTAACTTTTTGGGGGGTTAGCCTAGGTAATTTACACATGTTACAATGTATGATAATTTGTGTAACTGTATTTATGTGTACCAGTACCTGAATAAACTTACCTAAGTTTTCTGTGTTACTTGCAACAGTGACTCCAACAATGTGTCCTCCCTATCACATCCTTCAACAAGATGGTGATGAAGAGATAAAATGGTTGTAACTTGTAATTATAACTATAATTTTTAAAGGGGTGGAGGAGTAGGCCAGTGGAAAACCTCGGCTAGATGACCAAAAGCTCCAGCTGTGGGTCATCATATGACTCAGACCGCGTCATGAAGCACTTGTCCTGTTCTCTGATAAACCTTACCAGAGTAGTAGTACTACTCTGCACCTCTCCTTCCGACAGTATTTAAGTCTCAACACTGTCGCTTGATCTTCAGTTAGTTCCAGACTTTGGAACAGACCTTCTCCAGGCTGAGGGACTGACAACCTCAAATCTTCGACTTCAAGGGTGATGGACTGATTACATCGTCTTCACATATCTACTGCTCCTGCCTACTTTCTGTGCTCAACTGAAGGAGCCTACTGTGTAGGCGAAACGTTTCGGAATAATGTTGCCTATGTGTCTTACCTACTTATCTAACCTAAACTACGAGATGGAATCTTGGCGCTACATTTAAAACAGAAAATATAGAACACATCCAAATTAACATAAACTATGCCTCTCTGGAAAACATTGACTCATTCACCAACGAGCTTTCTCCTTTTTCACTTTAGTATTCCAAATGCAATTGAACCGAAGTCGTTATCGACTGTTTAATCACATTCATCCAGCTTAATGGACGATGTTTCGTCCACACAGTGGGCTTTATCAAGTCATAAACAGATCTGATGATAGACAGGTGATGACATTTGGACTGACTGGTGTCGCTCTCCCTCAGTCGCAAGTCAGTGAAGTTCTTTTCGTATTATTGTTCTCAAATTGTTAAATGACAGCCCAAAATTGTAATCTACTCACTCCTTGAAGGCGTATGCGTTTGCCAATTCATCAGTTCTATCTTGCATCTGAAGACCAAAGTGAGATGGTCTCCACAGATGTACTCTGACTTCACTGTCTGCTATCCTACCATTCCTGTGTTTGGCTTCTGACACATGCATGCCACAATTGACATTCATGGAGTTTAGGGCAGTTATACATAACAGAGAATCAGCCACAGTTAAGATGACCTTAGATACATGGACGCATTTAAGTGCAAGGAGTATAGCAAACAGTTGAGTTTAAAGGGTGGACGCCCAATTATTGACTTGTGCTCTAGTTTCTATATGAGAGCCATCACTCTGTATGGCAGTAGTACTACAAGCTGCATCATTTGATTGGTGAACAGAGCCAACAGCATATTTATTTAGTAGAATAGAGTGCTTTGTCACCAAGGCATCAGTACAACTGAAGGGGTCATACTTGGCTTCAAGGCGAAGTTTTGGTCGTGATTATTTTTTTGGTGGAAGGGGGGGGGAAGTTAGGGAAAGAGATTTGGAATTGGGTAATTTCTCATGGTGCGGGGAAGTGTCATTGTTGTCTTATGTACCATAGATCATGTACCTGATTCATTCAGAGGTCAGTTGCAGTTTTTATGATCCACTGGGTGATCCAGGTGCTTACCAGTGCAGAAAAAAGTTTGGATGGCTTCTTTGCAATAACTTGAATGGGTTAGTCTGAACATAGTAACACCAATGAGAACAATTCTTTCAGTGGCACGATCTTCGATGTATGGAATATCAAGTTCTTTCTGCATGTTTAGAATTTTAGGGGTACGGAGACATCCAAGAATATTATTATTATTATAATCAAGGTGGAAGCACTAAACCCGTAGGATTACACAGCGCCTGGGGGGGGGATGTGGAAGGCATTTGGGGGACTGGAGCACAGATCCAATTTCCTAAATCAAGAGCCCCTCACCAACATCAAGGAACCTTCCTTGAGGGGACATCCCAGAATAATCCTCGTTGCTTCGTACTGCAATTTCTCGTCCTCCAAGTTTCCAGTCTGACACATGGAGTTCATTACCTTTGTAACTAGTTCAGCTATCATAACTTTGGGGTCCAGTCACTGGACCCATTATGTACCTTTGTAATCTTTTGACTACCGCCCACAGGATGGGTATGGGGTGCATAAAGATATTAAACTAAAGTGTGTGTGTGTGTGTGTGTGTGTGTGTGTGTGTGTGTGTGTGTGTGTGTGTGTGTGTGTGTGTGTGTGTGTGTGTGTGTGTGTGTGTGTGTGTGACTCAACAATCAATATTTGCACCAATAACTCATTACAGTTGTGACCGGGTGTGGAAGTGTGAATTGCTCATTACTCTATAATTTGTTCATGATTGTAGCCAAAGTATAAACGTAAGTAACCATTCTACAGAATTCATTACCTTTGTAACTTGTGAGCTCATTGCCTTTGTACCTAGTTCAGCTATCAAAACTTTGGGGGCCCAGTCCCTGGACCCATTACGTACCTCTGTAATCTGTATGTAATAACACATAAGTAAGTAGTGGTGCAGCACATTCAGCCAATGATCTAATGTAAGCAAAATACATTTTCACAGTGCTAACATTAACTCCATACCTGGGAATGAAAACCTGCCACAACACTAAGTGCTCTCAGCCTTTCTTTGTATTGGCGACGCAGCGCTGTACACCTGTTAACCAGACTGTTAACCCTTTTGGGGCCTAGTTCCTAGGCCTTTTGTGTATCCATATGCTCTTGCGCTATCGTCCTCAGGATGGCTATGGGGTGCACAATAAACTAGCCACTTCGGTGGCAAAATCTAATTTAGCGCTGTATGGCCCTTGTGGTTTAGCGCTTATTTATAATAATAATAATAATAATAATAATAATAATTTGTATTGGCGACAAAGTTTTGTTACAAGTCCAGGTAGTGGGACTTCGAGGCCTAGATACTTGCCTCTGGTTACATATCCTAGCTGAGATCCATCATGCGACTGGATCCTGCGGACTGCAGCTCTTGACGGGGAGGACGACTCTTTAAGTATTTCCTTTTTCTCAGCCGAGATAATCCACCCCAGCTCTTGGAGTCACTTCCGGAGATCACTCCCCCTCCCCCGCGGCCTGGTCCCAGACCAGGCCTCCAGGTTGCTGGCCTGATCGATGAAGCTGTTAGTGCCCGCCGACCGCAGTCCAACGTATGCACCACAACCCGGCTGTCAAGTTCCCTCTTGAATGCAGCTAAAAGTTTATCAGTGACCCTCCTTATGCATGAAGTGAAGGTGTTAAGTTCTCTCTCTCACTGTATTCGTTACTCCCCTGCTTCGCACTGTAGGTCTCCTGCACCTTCTGCCAAGCATCTTGTGTTCGTAAGTAGTAATTCAATGTGCAGGTTTGGGATCAATCCCTCAAGCATCTTTGCAAGTCGCACAAGATTGAAGAAAGAGGTAGATGGTGGATGCGTGACATGAACAATCTCTTCAAAACGACCTTGTTGAACTTGGAGTTGGTGCAACGTGTCAGAAAGCGGTAAAGCTTAACCAGAAGCCTCAAATAAACATCTTGTGACTTGGGCTCCCACCCGATGACCTATCAGTCGTGTTTATGGGATATATCCTTACCCACTGCGACCAGAGGTGTAGATTGTGATGTATCTTTCTCGCCTGCGTTCTAGATATGTGGATTTGTGAATTGCTTATTACTCTATAATTTGTTCATGATTGTAGTCATGTATAAACGTAAGTATATTTACTTAAATACACGATTCATTACCTTTGTAACTTGTGAGTTCATTACCTTTGTACCATGTTCAGCTATCAAAACTATGGGGGAGAGATACATGATTATATACACCTGGAAAATCCTAGAGGGACTAGTACCGAACTTGCACACGAAAATCACCCACTACGAAAGCAAAAGACTTGGCAGACGATGCACCATCCCCCCAATGAAAAGCAGGGGTGTCACTAGCACGTTAAGAGACCATACAATAAGTGTCAGGGGCCCGAGACTGTTCAACTGCCTCCCAGCACACATAAGGGGGATTACCAACAGACCCCTGGCAGTCTTCAAGCTGGCACTGGACAAGCACCTAAAGTCAGTTCCGGATCAGCCGGGCTGTGGCTCGTATGTTGGTTTGCGTGCAGCCAGCAGCAACAGCCTGGTTGATCAGGCTCTGATCCACCAGGAGGCCTGGTCTCAGACCGGGCCGCGGGGGCGTTGACCCCCGGAACTCTCTCCAGGTAAACTCCAGGGCCCAGTCCCTGGACCCATTACGTACCTCTGTAATCTGTAAATACCTTTGTAACTTGTGACCAGATCTACCTGGAGTTCATTACCTTTGTAACTTGTGAGTTCATTACCTTCGTAACTTGCTCAGCTATCAAAACTTTGGGGCCCAGTCCCTGGACCTAATATGTACCTCTGTAATCTTTTGACTACCGCCAACAGGATGGGTATGGGGTGCATATTTCAAGCATTCCTACTAATTTAGGTGATGTGAATCATTATATCACCAGCAAAGCTGGTCATGTCATTAGTAAATAATTACTACTTAGAATATCGTGGAAGGTGGGACACGGCGGTAGCGTTTTATAAATGTTAAAAATTTTAATTTCATCTAATTTTTGAGATCATTTTTTATGTACCGTTTTACAAAACATATCCAGAAAATGTTGCAATGGTAATAAATGGCTTAAAATGTAAAATTAATTGCTGAAAAGTAGGCACCCTCAACCCTTCCTTGCAGAGGCGTTGAGAAGCAGCGAACGGCACTGGAAGAGGAAAGGAAGAAGGTATAGCTTTAACTTTTATCCTCCATCATCTGCTGCATTGCTACTGGTAATTACATAGTAATCATCCTGTTTTCGCAACCGTTGCTTAGTACTGTGTTTCAGCTGGCTTTTCCTCGGGAGATGCTCATATGAGAGAACTTTCGAGATAATGGTATTGTTAAAGGACCCCAGTGAAAATAAGCCACTTTGTCAACTTTTTTTTTTTTTGTTTGGGGTGGGGTGGGGGTGGGGGGTTATCCTTGGTTCTGTACACATGCTGCTATGTATGATAATCTATGTAACTATTTCTGCATACCTGAATAAACTTATGATCAATGGCGTCCAAGTCGCTAGGTAACTCACATGTGATGTGCTCTAACTCTTGCTTAAATTAAGGGTTAAGCAAACTGTGGGTTACTGAAGTTAGGTCCTAGTCAGAACTCTCTACATTATGTAACATGATATGTATATTGTCTATGCTCAAATTTTATTTTGAGAGATATTAACAAAAAATTACATAGCAATAGCGGCATGTCAAAGATTTATTCAGCTGTTAATTAATATTTACTTCTATAAGTCTGGCTACTCAGAGTATCGTAAATAAAAACTTACCACTCCCATATCTACTGTTGGAAGAGCAAAGTTACAGAATGGACAGGGACTCGAACCGTGGGCCTGGCATGTAGCAGACCCAACACTACCACTGAGCCACAGAGCTTCCTGTACTTAAATTTTACAGACAGCACTTATGTGACTTGTATCCTAGGTAAGAACATATGTTCTTACCTGCTATGTATAACAATTTGTGTAACTGAAACTATGTACTGTGCCAAAACAAAAGCATTCACATTGCTAAACTCACAAACTAGTCTTTAGTCACTTAGCCATAATACCAACTTACCTCATAATTTGTAATATTTTAAATTTAAGAATTAATTTAAGTCTGCCCCAAATGCCTAGCCATGCTAGGTGTTCTAGTGGTACACTCTGTAATTATTTTACTACATGTAAACCACACAATAACCAAATTGTGTAAACTCAGCATTGTAATCCTTATAGAGAATAAACTTTGAATGTACCTGTACTGGAATAAGCTTACTAACTTACATTACCAGCTGTAACTACCATCTCTTCCCACAGCCCCAGAAGTTTTAATGATACAGCACATGTATTCTCATACTTTTAATCATAAACTCTTGAGATAATTTGTAATGAATGACTGTAATGTTCATTCAAACAAAACAGACAAAAAAAATATTTCTTTCTGCAGTATACAAAGTATAGTTTACATTTAATAAAATATTTTAAAACGCAAAGAAAGCCATTAATATAAAAGGTTATTTAGGTATGGGTACACATAATTAGTTACACAAATTGCCATATATAACAGCATGTGTGTAAATTACCTAGGACAACCCAAAGAAGTCAGTGACTTATTTCCATTGGATTTCTTACCATTTCCTCAAAATAAAACTTGTCTATGGTATAACCCACCTTATATTGGACATTTTAAGAAATAAATTATTGATCAACTCAGACCAAGATTTGAACTCTATTACCCAATTATTTTTGTTTGCATAGTAATAATAATAATAATATCTTCATTTACTACAAGTACATGTATACAAGGTATACTGGCCTAGCTAACATCAGTGGCATACTACTATATAGAAAGATACTCAGGTATAGATACTCAAAAATTAGGGACAAAGGAATTAATGTACAATTGCTATGGATTCCATCACACATTGGATTACTCCTTCATGATAAAGTTGATATGTTAGCCAAGAAGAGTACCCAGAAGGAGAATGTAGAATATAACTTTGGTATAACTGTGTCTAGCATTAGGGATAATATTAGGAGAGAAGTAAATAATGAAAATGATTGTTATAGGAATGCAGTTAGAAGTCTGAGTAGATCTGTAACCCACTATGATAACATGAACGTAGATAAGTATGTTTATGGAGCAACTTGCAATGTGAATGGACTGACTGATGTTGTAGTGGCCAGGCTTAGGCTTGGTTACAAGTACTTCTGGCAGTTTGGGAGAGACACAGATGATCAAACTAAATGTAAATTATGTGATCAGGCATATGGTCACTGTCTTGAACACTATGTGCTTAATTGTCCACTTATTGAAGAATACAGAGACAGACAGTATAATAACCTATGTGACATGTCAAGATATCTTTTTAATGAAAATAAGATACCAGATATACTAAGCAAATTTCCTAAATTTGCTTGTAAGAGATAAGTGAACTATAGATATGTAGATATAAATCCATATGTATTCCTGTTAACCCTTTGGGGCCTAGTTCCTAGGCCTTTTGTGTATCCATATGCTCTCGCGCTACCATCCACAGGATGGATATGGGGTGCACAATAAACTAGCCACTTCGGTGGCAAAATCTAAAAAAATCTATATAGAAAGTCGCTTGTCATGCAGAGCATTTCGGGCAAATTAGGTCAATTTTGTCCCATTTTACTGATGGGGGAACATAGACAACTGGTGTAAGGAAACACGTCTGATGTTTCCACCCCTTTGCCGGGAATCGAACCCGGATCTTCACCATGAAGTGAGAGCTTTTGCCACCAGGCCACTGGGTACCGTGGCAGGCAGTTCAGGCATTGGTAAGAGAGCTACTGAATGTGTATCAGGCTCCTAGGCCAACCCCGTTCCTAGTGGAAATAAATCATATTTTTGACTATTATTTGGTTGTCTTAAAGTTAATCTTCAGACTATTACCACTGTATGCCTATACATACATAAGGGGGATTACCAGTAGAGGGAGCTGGACAGGCACTTAAAGTCAGTACCTGACCATCCGGGCTGTGGCTCGTATGTTGGTGTATATGCAGCCAGTAGTAACAACCTGGTTGATCAGGCACTGATTCACCATGAGGCCTAGTCACAGACCAGGCTGAGGGGGCATTGACCCTCGAAACCTCCTCCAGGTATACTTTAGGTAGGTATAATAATCTGTTTAATACATTGTAGAAATTTACAGCAAACTGGAATGGAATGGAAATAAGCAATGGAAATACTGTAAGTCACTTTTTCTAACTTTTTTAGGTTTTCCTAGGTTCTCTACACATGCTGCTATGTATGATAATCTGTGTAACTGTATTTGTGTATACCTGAATAAACTTACTTAACTCTTCAAAACCTTCAAAAAAAAGGGGGGGGGGCTTGATGCTGGTGAAGGGCTCTTGATCCAATGAATTGAGTCAAGAGCTCATTTAAGTCACTGACTTTTTTGGGCCAAGAGCTCTTCACCAGCAGCAAGGCCCCATACCACCTGGTGGTTCACACTTACACTCACTCACCCATTTGACCATAAACAGAAATATTAATCTCAATCTTAAAATAATGAATCCTGTGATACTCCAATACTGAAACTATGTACTGTGCCAAAACAAAAGCATTCACATTGCTAAACTCACAAACTAGTATTTTGTCACTTAGCCATAATACCAACTTGCCTCATAATTTGTAATATTTTAAAATTAAGAATTAAACTAAGTCTGCCCGAAATGCCTAGCCATGCTAGGTGTTCTAGTGGTACACTCTGTAATTATTTTACTACATGTAAACCACACAATAACCAAATTCTGTAAACTCAGCATTGTAATCCTTATAGAGAATAAACTTAGAATTTGAATACAGTTACTTAGATTATCATACACAGCAGCATGTATAGAGAACCTAGGATAACCCAAAAAAGTCAGTGACACAGTATTTTCATTGCTTATTTCCATTCCATTCCAGATTGCTGTAAATTTCTACAATTAAACACAGATTATTATACCTACATAGGATCTAATCTCACCAGTAAAATCCCACGTACCAATGCCCGTGCCGGGGACTATATAGATGGGAATTTCCCAAATTCCTTCTATCTTGTACCAACTGAGCCCACGGAAGTCACCGCGATCATAAAGTCACTTAAAAATAACTCAGGGAATCTGTCTTGCATCCCACCATTATTGTACAAGCGAGCGGCCCATGTCCTTTCGCATGCTATTACATTACTTTTTAACAAGTCGCTAGAAACTAGCACTTTCCCGACACTACTCAAGACAACAAGGGTTACACCAATACATAAAGGTGGTGACCCTACAGACGTAAACAACTATAGGCCAATATCAAACTTACCATTGCTATCCAAAATCTTCGAGAAACTCGTGCACAGGAGACTATATTCATTTATAACGTCACAAAACATACTCAACCCCTGCCAATTTGGATTCAGGAAAAATAAAAGCACTAATGATGCAATTATAAAAATGCTAGACCTGCTTTACACAGCATTGGAAAATAAGGAATATCCGCTAGGAATTTTTATTGACCTAAGAAAAGCATTTGACACGGTAGACCACGGCATCCTACTCCACAAACTTGACCACTATGGTATAAGAGGCCATGCGCTTGCATATTTTAAATCCTACCTTTCTAATAGGTATCAGTATGTCACCATTAAAGACACAGCCTCATCAATACGGCCACTTGATACTGGAGATCCGCAGGGAAGTGTCCTTGGACCCCTGCTCTTCCTCATTTACATCAGTGATCTTCCAAACATACCCCAACACCTGAAACCCATTCTCTTTGCTGACAACACGACTTACGTCATCTCCCACCCTAATCTTGCCACCCTCAACACCATTGTTAACGAGGAGCTGCTCAAAATATCGACTTGGATGACAGCCAATAAACTTACACTTAACACTGGCAAAACCTACTATATTATGTTTGGTAGCAGAGCAGGTGCTGCGCAACTTAACATTAAGATCGACAACACACTAATTGCCAGACATTTGTGATGAATGGTTTGAAAAACCAACAAGTTGAAGATTGAGACACTTATGCAACATATAGGAATCTTTAATCAGGAAACGTTTCGCCACACAGTGGCTTCCAGTCCAATACAAAGTAGAAAGGCATAAGGAGAGGAGGAGTTTGAGGTAATCGGTCCCTCAGCCTGGAGTTGATGTGTTCAGTTCATCAATCTTGTAGAATGATTGATGGACTGAACACATCGACTCCAGGCTGAGGGACTGATTACCTCAAACTCTTCCTCTCCTTATGCCTTTCTACCTTGTATTGGACTGGAAGCCACTGTGTGGCGAAACGTTTCCTGAATAAAGATTCCTATATGTTGCATAAGTGTCTCAAACTTCAAATTGCCAGACACAATGAGGGCAAATTCCTTGGCCTATACCTCGACAGCAACCTAAATTTCAGCACCCATATCCAACACATAACAAAAAAAGTAGCCAAAACGGTGGGGATCCTCTCCAAGATACGATACTACATGCCGCAAACTGCCCTTCTCACACTATACCATTCACTTATATATCCATACCTCACCTATGCTATCTGTGCTTGGGGTTCAACTGCAGCAACACAACAAAAAGCTGCAGTAAGAATAATCACTCCACTAGCAATAGTGAGGATATATTACCAAAAACAACTGGTGGGAGCTCCATTGTTGGTGCTAGGGAGGATAGGAATAAGACAGGGAAACATGCACCAACAGGGAGTACAGTCACAGAAACCCAAGGCAAACGGAAACCAAGCCTGTGCACATACTATGCACTTGGTATCTGCAGACATGGGAAATCTGGAAAAAACAGACGGGACGTGCAACTGTGACCACCCTAGAAAATGCCATGCCCATATGACAACAGGAAAATGCAAACTCCCTTCCTGTAAGCTTTTTCACCCTGAAATGTGTACCTCTTCAGTACAGGAAAGACTGTGCTATAACTTAAATTGCCAGGCACACCATCTAAAGGTTACAAAAAGATACAAAACATCCAGGCCATGGGAAAACCTGGGTAGCCACAGCCACTCAAGAGGGAGAGGTTTTTTAGTGCGAGGAAGGAAAAAAAAACTGGCAGGAAATGGCAGAAATCGTACACCAAATCCAGTCATTCCTGGAGTGGAACCACAGTCGATGGCCTCCACTCCAAACCAACAGATACAGATACTAATGCCGGAAAAAAAATCTCCCCCCAGTACCAACAATACCACCAGTCCGATGACATTCTTCTTTGCAAATATACAGGGTCTAAAGCCAGCAACAAACAACAAAATACCTTTCATCCGTGGACTGCTTGCAGAGGCAAAGGCAATGTTCGCGGCTTTCACTGAGACCCACATAAAGGATCACTTGGACAACGAAATATGGATCCCAGGTTACAACCTATACAGATGTGACAGAGTGAACAGGCAAAAGGGGGGGGGGGGGTTGGCCTGTACATTGCAGTCTCACTTGTTTGCACAGAACTGCTAAATGCCTCAAATGATGTAGTGGAAGTTTTAGCAGTAAAGGTCGAGAACCAAAACCTAGTCATTGTGGTAGTCTACAAGCCTCCGGATGCAACATCGCAGCAATTCCAGGAACAGCTGCTAAAAATTGACCACTGTCTGGAAAATCTTCCAGCTCCTGCACCCAACATCTTGCTCCTGGGGGATTTTAACTTAAGGCACCTAAAATGGAGGAATATAGCAAATAATATTGTTGCAGTAATAACACCAGGAGGCAGCTCTGATGAAAACTCACACTCACACGAGCTTTTAAATCTCTGCACAAAATTCAATTTTAACCAGCAAATAATAGAGCCTACTAGACTGGAGAATACACTAGACCTCATCTTCACTAACAATGATGATCTGATAAGAAATGTCACCATATCAAAAACAATATACTCAGATCACAACATAATTGAGGTTCAGACATGTATGCGTGGAGCCCCAGACCGACATAATGAGACTAGTCACGAGGGAGCATTCACCAAATTCAACTTCAATAACAAAAACATGAAGTGGGACCAAGTAAACCAAGTCCTAACCGATATAAGCTGGGAAGATATACTAAGCAACACAGACCCCAACTTATGCCTAGAACAGATTAACTTGGTGGCACTCGATGTATGCACAAGGCTTATTCCTCTAAGAAAAAGGAGGAGTAGATGTAAAATAGAAAGAGATAGGCGCTCCCTTTACAGGCGACGGAAAAGAATAACAGAGCAGCTAAAAGAGGTCAGTATATCTGAAATGCGTAGGGAGACACTGGTCAGAGAAATAGCAAGCATTGAACTTAAGCTAAAGGAATCTTATAGGAGTCAGGAATCGCGGGAAGGACTAAAAAGCCATAAATGAAATCGAAAGAAACCCAAAGTATTTCTTCTCCTATGCCAAATCAAAGTCGAGAACAACGTCCAGTATTGGGCCCCTACTTGAACAAGATGGGTCCTACACAGATGACAGCAAGGAAATGAGTGAGCTACTCAAGTCCCAATATGACTCTGTTTTTAGCAAGCCGCTAACCAGACTGAGAGTCGAAGATCAAAATGAATTTTTTGTGAGAGCCACAAAATTTGGTTAACACAAGCCTATCCGATGTTATCCTGACGCCAAATGACTTCGAACAGGCGATAAATGACATGCCCATGCACTCTGCCCCAGGGCCAGACTCATGGAACTCCGTGTTCATCAAGAACTGCAAGAAGCCCCTATCACGAGCCTTTTCCATCCTATGGAGAGGGAGCATGGACACGGGTCATCCCACAGTTACTAAAAACAACAGACATGGCCCCACTCCACAAAGGGGGCAGTAAAGCAACAGCAAAGAACTACAGACCGATAGCACTAACATCCCATATCATAAAAATCTTTGAAAGGGTCCTAAGAAGCAAGATCACCACCCATCTAGAAACCCATCAGTTACACAACCCAGGGCAACATGGGTTTAGAACAGGTCGCTCCTGTCTGTCTCAACTATTGGATCACTACGACAAGGTCCTAAATGCACTAGAAGATAAAAAGAATGCAGATGTAATATATACAGACTTTGCAAAAGCCTTCGACAAGTGTGACCATGGCGTAATAGCGCACAAAATGCGTGCTAAAGGAATAACAGGAAAAGTCGGTCGATGGATCTATAATTTCCTCACTAACAGAACACAGAGAGTAGTCATCAACAGAGTAAAGTCCGAGGCAGCTACGGTGAAAAGCTCTATTCCACAAGGCACAGTACTCGCTCCCATCTTGTTCCTCATCCTCATATCCGACATAGACAAGGATGTCAGCCACAGCACCGTGTCTTCCTTTGCAGATCACACCCGAATCTGCATGAGTGTCTTCCATTGCAGACACTGCAAGGCTCCAGGCGGACATCAACCGAATCTTTCAGTGGGCTGCAGAAAACAATATGAAGTTCAACGATGAGAAATTTCAATTACTCAGATATGGTAAACACGAGGAAATTGAATCTTCATCAGAATACAAAACAAATTCTGGCCACAAAATAGAGCGAAACACCAACGTCAAAGACCTGGGAGTGATCATGTCGGAGGATCTCACCTTCAAGGACCATAACATTGTATCAATCGCATCTTCTAGAAAAATGACAGGATGGATAATGAGAACCTTCAAAACTAGGGAGGCCAAGCCCCTGATGACACTCTTCAGGTCACTTGTTCTATCTAGGCTGGAATATTGCTGCACACTAACAGCACCTTTCAAGGCAGGTGAAATTGCTGACCTAGAAAATGTACAGAGAACCTTCACGGCGCGCATAACGGAGATAAAACACCTCAATTACTGGGAGCGCTCGAGGTTCCTAAACCTGTATTCCCTGGAACGCAGGCGGGAGAGATACATGATTATATACACCTGGAAAATCCTAGAGGGACTAGTACCGAACATGCACACGAAAATCGCTCGTACGTTGGTTTGCGTGCAGCCAGCAGTAACAGCCTGGTTGATCAGGCTCTGATCCACCAGGAGGCCTGGTCACAGACTGGGCCGCGGTGGCGTTGACCCCTGGAACTCTCTCCAGGTAAACTCCAGGTATCCCATCCCTGGCAACACACCCCCCCACTCTTCATAGATCTAAACTTATTCCCTATTCAGAACATCCACACTTACTACTGTGCAATCTATATCTACAGGACCTTAAATTCCAATGTTAACCTTGACCTAAAATGCTTTCTTGATAGTTGTGACAGGATCCACAGGCATAACACCAGACACAAACATCTCTGACATTCCCCATGTTCGACTAAACCTTTACAAAAATTCAATGTATTTTGAAGGACCTAAAATCTGGAACACCCTACCTGAAAACTCTAGAACTGCAGACGCATTCATCACTTTCAAAACTACAGTTAGAAAACATCTTATCTCCCTGATCCACCCCGACAACTAACTACATGATAACCACCTGGTGGTTCACACTTACACTCACTCACCCACTGACTATAAACCCAGAAATACTAATCTTAATCTTAAAATAATAAATCCTAACTAGTCATAAGTTTGCCTATGATACTCCAATATAGACACCTTGTATTGTGCCAAAACAAAAGCATTCACATTGCTAAACTCACAAATTATGATGTAGTCACTTAACCTTATGATACCATAATCTGTAAGGATTTTAATGTTAACAATTAATCTAAGTCTGCTCGAAATGCCTAGCCATGCTAGGTGTCCTAGTGGCCCCCTCTGTAATTAGTATTTTATAACATGTAAACCATACAATACCCAAAACCTGTAAACCCCATATTGTAACCCTTAAAGAGAATAAACTTGAATTGAATACCTATAGTAGGTATCCTAGGTTCTCTATACATATGCTATGTGTATACCTGCTATGTGTATACCTGAATAAACTTACCCCATTTTCAAACTTTTCTACTATGCCCTCCACATAAGTGTCTTCCACCTGGCCTTTTTTATTTATTTATTTTTTATTTATGTATTTATTTATTTTATGTCTTTGCAAACAGTACATTGAGATTTTATATTTACAATAGTGGGTTGCAATGCAGAGAGAGCCTCTATTATGCCTAGGTTACTTGGTTAAACATTCCCTAAATACTTGTATAATATATGTGTACATACATGTATAATCTTTATTTACTACAAATACATGTACAAGGTATACAGGCCTATCTGACATCAGTGACATACTACTATATAGAAAGCCCCTTGTTATGCAGCGCATTTCGGGCAAATTAGGTCCTTGTCCCAGGATGCGACCCACACCAATCAACTAACTGCTAGGTACCCATTTTACTGATGGGCGAACATAAACAACCGGTGTAAAGAAACCTAACGCAAACCCTGAACACCTACCAAACTGTTTACATGCTTCTCTCCTCCAGGAGCTTGCACTAATTGTAACCCATGTCTGACGTCCGACTTTTATTCTATTCATATTAACAATTCTTTTTTTTTTTTAAGGCTCCTGCTATTGATTGTGCAAGTGTTTAACTTTAGTGTTGAATGTTGACAATAAATGGTAAATAAATTATAAGCTTTATTTCTACAAAGTACAGTTAACGGTTGGTTTAAGAAGAGTTGATTTCCTTTATAGTTGATATACTGTATAGAAAGCCCCTGGTTATGTATATGCTGAAGTTTGTAATCTTTGACACTACCTCTTATCACTTTGGTTTATGATTACGACTTTTTGACACTTTTAGTCACTGTACTTTTGTCACAACTTTAAAGTCCTAGGTCTGAATCCAGGGAAAGCAAAAGATAGTGGGCATGCCATCTTACATTTGCTGCTGCTGTTGACCTAGCAGTAAATATATGCCTGAATATTAGTATACCATTGTTGTTTTGTGTGTTATTTTTAAATTCATTTGTACATTTTCTTTGCTTGAATGTATGTATTGCATTTTGTCCTGAGCCTAGAAGTGTTATGAGTATGTGTAGTAGTAATTCAGTGTGTAATTTTGTTGAAAAATTAATTCTGTAAACTGTGCAATCCTTATTTCAGGTACATAGTGGGAGAGAATGGATGATAGGAGACGTGGGCGAGGCTTGGGGCGCGGCCGGGGTAGATCCAGGGGGAAGAACTTGCCTGAAGCCCAGTCATCCCAGTTTGTCACTCCCCTTTCCTATCCAGGAATTCCACATTCTCGACCTGTAGCATTCTCACAGGTATTGTACTGTGAAAACTGATAGCCTTGTTTTTCACTTAATTTCATGTGATTTAAGAGGTAATAGCTAATGGTGTACAGAATATTAATAAAAGACAATACATATTGATACTCTTTATGAATAGAAATAAGATTGAGGTTCATAAGAGGCAAGTGAGCATGAAATTGTGATTTGGGTGTTACTATAACATATGGTAGACCCTGTCTTAGCTAGGATTAGGTTCTTGGAAAAATGTCATAAATGTTGACTTTACTAATACAGGTGCTTTGATGCAGTGGAGGGAAGGTGGTTAAAGGCACAGATCAGACTGGATATTGAAAAATGTTTAAGATCAGTACAGTAATGCAGTATATATAAAATACACTGTTTTTAATTTAGACAATGTTTTGATGAA